>NC_058405.1:31334613-31634613 GCF_002201575.2 Neomonachus schauinslandi | reverse complement strand
TTTACTGGGAGCCATAAGAGCAGTAGCTAGAAATCTGTGGGTTGCCGAATGAGTAAGATAGGCAGACATGAGAACACTGAGTACAGACCGTGTTTTAGAGATGTTTGGCTTTGAAGAGAAGAACCACAGGCTAGTAGCTGAAGGAGGTATTGTGAAAGATTTTTCTTTTCAGTTGGTTTGGCCTAGTTGATTTTTCACTGGGAGAGAGCGTTGAGCATGGTTAAAGGCTATTGGGAAGGAGCCAGTGGAATGAGAGCAGTTGAATCTACAAAAGAGAGAATGGATAGAGCATGCTGTCTGTTACAAAGTAGATACTCATTAAGTGTTTATTAAGTAAAGGAGTAAATTCCTTGACAAGACAGGAAGTCGTTTAATCCAGAAACCAGGTGAAGGAATTATCCTTAAACAAGAGGTAGGATATCTCCTCTATCAAAAAAGCCAAGAAAAGGAAGTAAGTGTGGATACAGGTCATTTGGTAGATGTTGTATGAAGAACTGGAGAAATTTCCATCAGATGACTTCTATTTTCTCTGTGAAATGAAAGATGGGATCATCTCAGGGAAATAAAAGTATACTGGAACCGTCAAGAAGAATGAAAAAGGTTGATGAAATAGTTTCGTGTTCTGAAAAGAAGCTTCAGAGGAAAGCCCTTTAGGCACCTGTCCGCCTCTGCAGTACATGTGGTGGCTCGTGAAAGGGGTTGTCCCACATCTACTCCCCATACTGGGCCTCAGTATTGAATCCAATCATCTGGCACCTTTACCGGTTCCTCCCTCACTTGAAACTCTAGACCACGAACTTCAATATTTGTTCTCTCCTTTATTTTCATGGCGGTGCTCCACCAGATTTGAAACATGACAGCTCCTGAGAGTCCACAGCCTTCGACGGTTCTGCCTCCCTACCTGGACAGTGTTTCATCATGCCCCCTTGAGGACATTTCTTATAGCTCATTACAGTTCTGACACCTGGCTACCGAGATACTGGGTAACCATCAAGGCACTCACCAGTCTTCAAAGGAGCAAACTGAGCATAAGATGTAAAAAGTGAGATACACCTACTTCACAGTCTACACAGTCCCTTTTCACAGAACTAGGGTCATCTTTGGGCAGAGGATCAAGGGCCCCAGAAGCCTGCCCTTAGGCCCCTGCTCTATCCTCCTAAGAGCTTAAACCCTCCACTTTCCTACATGGCTGATGGTGGAAAGGACTTCTCCCTCCGAGAGGAGATCTTGCTTCAAAATCTACAGCACTCTGACCTTAGCCCATGGTATCAACAAGGAAATAATATAATACAGAAAACTTAGCACTCCCTTGAAAATGAAAATAGTCGTAAGATGAGTGGTTTTGTTACACAATCAGAGGAACTGCCAAATCTGTCTAAGGATAAATATTACCACCCAACATGAAAATTGAACAGAAGATTGAATAAACTATATGTTGATTTGTAGTCATTACCTAACCAATAAACAATATGTATAGAATGCATTTTTTTTTTTTACAAACTCTAGGGAATTTTAAATAAGTTCTTCTCAAAATTTAGCTTCATAGAGAACTTGGCCAAAATAGCAGATTATCTAATAGTGAGATTACTAAAGAGAAGACAGTGAAAAAGGTGGCCTAGAAAATTTATTAAGCAAATGGATGAAGGGAGGGGATGGAAGAAAGATACAAACGATGGTTGAGGGGTTAAAAATACTGCAAGAAGTGGTGGGACTGTTTCTGGATTAGTTACTAAGTTTTCACAACTGTTTGCTCTAATGTGTGTGCAACAGATTAGTTAGACGAGGCCATATTTTTCAGGGTTATGGCTGTAACTCTAGAGAAGAATTATTAAACTCTGCTTTGGATTATTAAACTTCATACATAACTTTTATTAAAATTCCACTCCTTTCTGAGCTACCCGTTATGATATTCCTTGTTCTAAAATAATTCTCCTTTGTTAAGTGATCCATTGCTTTCCTTAAAAAAAAAAAAGAAGGCAGTGAGAGGCAGATCTCTGGAAGAGATCTATTTCTTCTTTTTTTTCTTGTTACTCTGCAAAAACAACAGAAGGATTCCTGGAATAAGGGAAAATTTGTCTTTTTGGACCTCCCCCATTGTAAAAGTGTGGGAAAACTTATGTCATTTTCAAAATAAGCAGTAAAAAGAACTGCGGCCAAATTTCATCTAAAATTATTATAAGAAGAAAAGGAATAAGGGGCAGAATAAAATCCCCATACACTATGATGAAAACACTTCAGAAAGACATGCCAACAAATTGGGAAACTGTAAAATCTAGTATTTCAAAATAAGCTAAAAAATTTTAAGAAAAGTATAAAAGCCATTAAAAAAACCCACATAAATTAGCATTAGAAAAACTCAAAAAATGCAAAATAAGAACCTGGGGTTTTATTTTATTTATTTTTTTAAAGTTTTATTTATTTATTTTTAGAGAGAGAGAGTGGAGGGGGGAAGGGCAAAGGGAGAGAGAGAGAGAATGAATCCTCAAGCTGACTCCCCGCTGAGCGCTGAGCTGGTTGCTGGGCTCAATCCCATGAACCTGAGATCATGACCCCAATCCGAAATCAAGAGTCGGACACTACACCAACTAGCCACTCAGGAGCCCCAGAATCGGGGGTTTTAAAGCAAAGATGCAAAGAACTTTGCTAAATCTCTTTCATTTGTCCCTTCAAAGATCAACTTGAGCCAACTCTTAGGTTTTGCCATGGCCCTCAGCAAGATGGACACACAATAGCAGATTTGGCATGATAGCTTTCATTGAACAAGAACACAATGAGAAAGCAGAAGGAAAAGAGGCAAAGGCAAAGGAAATGTAAAGCACTAGAAAGGTTCTCTTGTGCAAACAAAAAGACTAAATGTGACAGAATATCACGAAAGGAAAAAATGCAGATTGTGTAGCAGAAGGAAATTTAAATGCCCAACTTGAACCAAGCAAATTTAAAAGTCTTCTGAGCCAGAAATGACCTTATTACAGACCTAAGAGAAGCAAAACAGATGCTCAACAAAGTGGTAAAATGTACAATGAGGCACTGAGTGCTGGAAGCACTGCCCTCCTGCTATAGCTTCCAATGACTGTTCATTGAATCAGGACTTCCTTTTAGTAAAGGCTAAAGTGTAAAAAATGATCCCTATAGGCAAAATTGCTGAAGTCTAAATTGATCAGGAGGCCTACCTGTCTGAGTAAATAGCCAGCTGTGTTGAAATCCATAATGGAGGTCACAAAATAAAGTTTTCCAATACCTTAAAAAGCCAGCTGGATCTCTTAGTTCAGGAATGATGCCAGAAGTATGGTGAGCCTTGTTTGATATGAATAGCAACAGAAAGTTTTGGGATTAAGCCTGTGGGAGGTGGAGCTTTCTCCGCTGCATATGACTATATTATGAAAGCGTCTGATATTTGGAAAAACAAGATTTTCTATGTCACCCCCTCTTTGTTCTGATATAGTTCTATATCAGTGGAATACCTCTTCCGTAGCTATTGCCTTTGTTCTAACCATTAACATAGGGAAAAAGATGTACTTGAACAAACAGGAACATGCCTCCAATTCTAGAAGTAATACAACTTTCAGTGGTTTTGAGCATGAGGTAGAGGGGATCAGACAGTGGTTGTATGACTTACCCAGTCTTCTGCCCACTCTCTAACTCCAGAGATCTAATTTAGAAAGTTTTAAGTAAGACAGACCAGAGACTGGACTCGAGTCCTCTCAGTCCTGACCACAAAATACAGCGCTCCCTGATAGCTGAAACCCTATGCTTCTTGAGTAGCATGACCTACAGGAGTGCAGAAGCAGGATGCTTACCAAAGGAGGGACTCCACTAGGAAGACTGGCAAAGACCAAACCAAACCAGTCTGCACCAAGGTGGACTCCAGGGCTGACCTTTTCACTGACTTGTTCCCTCATTATAATACTAAAAAGCACACTCAGGGGTGGGGATTTAACATGCTAATGAGACATGATGATGCATGGCAAAACATGTTCTGTCCACTGAAACTTTGTGCCCAACTTCCTGTATCTCCCTGCCCCTACATGCTTAGATATCCCTCCTTTCCCACCTCAATCTCTTTAAAAATTTTCCCCAGCCTTTGTTTGGAGAGCCAGCATGAAGGACTTTTTCCTTCGTGCTGTCTCCTTTGTGCTCAAGCATAAGCCCTGATAAAAGCCTTGCCTGGAACTTCCAACTTGGTCTCTAGGATATTTCTATTGCTTGGAGAGCCCAGGGACCTGAGTGGGTAACATAAGCCCCTCTAAGTCTCTGCTATTTTGATTGAATATGCATGTGGCAAGCATTCATTATAGCAGGAGTAGCTTCTGTTATTTGGGCCTAGTAGTTTCCCTCATATGTAAATGTGCTTTATTTAATAAAACAAAAGGTTTATGTGGGGGAAAAATGAGGGACCTTAGGACATAACTTAAAAAAAAAAAAGTAAGGAAACATAAACAAGAAACACAAGAGCATATAAAAGCAACAAATACTGTTTTAGCGGAAATTGAAGTTTAAGAGGAGAAAAATGTTAAAAATCAAAAAGAAATGAAGAAGGAGGTGAACAGATTTGAGAGAAAGTAACAGATAAAAAAGACAAGTTCCTACATATGTATGCCAGAAGTACCCAAGGGAAAGAACCAGAGCAATAGAATAGAACAAAGTAATCCAAGAAAATTTTCCTGAAGGAAACAAAACAAAACAAAAAAGCCTAGAAAATATATTGAAAAGCATACCTGGAAACAGTGACACCAAAATGGCCAACATCAAGAATTGTTCTAGTAAAACAAATGATTTTTAAAGAAAAACTTTATTCTTTTGTATCAAGGCAAACAACAACAACTAATCACTTATGAGAGAAAGGATATCAATTGCCAGATCTTTCTACCTCAACCCTTTATGGGTTGAAGATAATAGAGTGACATATTTAACACACTCAAGGCAAGAAAATGTGACCTAAGGGTTTTGTACCATGCAAACTTATATTCAAGAATAAAGACCATAGGGGCGCCTGGGTGGCTCAGTTGTTAAGCGTCTGCCTTTGGCTCAGGTCCTGATCCCAGGGTCCTGGGATCGAGTCCCACATCGGGCTTCCTGCTCAGTGGGAAGCCTGCTTCTCCCTCGCCCTCTCCCACTTCCCCTGCTTGTGTTCCCTCTCTCACTGTGTCTCTCTCTGTCAAAAAAATAAAATCTTTAAAAAAAAAAAAAAAAAGAATAAAGACCATAGACAAACAGTTATAAACATTAATGAACAAAACAAATATTGTTTCCATGCCCCTTTCTATCTACTAGAGAATGAGCTTCAAACAACCAAAATGGCTAGACAGACTTTGACATCAACATCAGGACTGGTGGTAAGCATTGCATATATATTGACCTATGGAACTAAGACTAAATAATGGATATAAAGGAGAGAGTATAATATGTTATTGGTCACATAGTCTAATAAGGTAGACAATACAACTATCAAACATAGGAGGAGTAGGTGTGAGATGGGGAGAACATATGAAAAGTAGGAAAAGCTAGCTGATTACCTTATAGCTATTACCTGGAAATAGGATATTACTTCACTTCAGATGCTGGGAGAGAGAAAGAGGAGGAGGGAAGAAGAGGTGGTTAGCCAATTTCAATTATTTCTCATAGTAGAGAACAAAAAGAAAATTACTAAGGGTATGATATAAAGGTATTAGTATACAAACAGCCATCCAAGCAAAAATACAAATTTTACCAGTAAAAGAAATGCTGAGAGAAAGAGAGAAGGAGGGAGGGAGTAAGGAGAGAGGAAACAAAGATTATTTGTATAAAACACTTACTATGTATGTATAAATATAATATGAAGACAGTATGGCAGTATGGAAGTCCTAGCCAGAGCAATTACACAAGAAAAAGAAATAAAAGGCATCGAAATTGGAAGGAAAGAAGTGAAACTGTCACTATTTGCAGATGACATGATACCATATACAGAAAATCTGAAAGACTCCATCAAAAAACTGTTAGAACTAACAAAAGACGGGGCACCTGGGTGGCTTAGTCGGTTAAGCATCTGTCTTCAGCTCAGGTCATGATCCCGGGGTCTTGGGATCGAGTCCCGCATCAGGCTCCTTGTCAGTGGGGAGCCTGCTTCTCCCTCTCCCTCTGCCCCTCCCACTGCTCGTTCTCTCTCCTTTCTCTATTTAAAAAAAAAGTAATTAAAAAAAAGAACTAACAAAAGAGTTCAGTAAACTTGCAGGATACAAAAGTAATATACAGGGGCGCCTGGGTGGCTCAGTCGGTTAAGCGACTGCCTTCAGCTCATGTCATGATCCCAGGGTCCTGGGATTGAGCCCCACATCCGGTTCCCTGCTCTGCAGGAAGCCTGCTTCTCCCTCTCCCACTCCCCCTGCTCATGTTCCCTCTCTCACTGTCTCTCTGTCAATTAAATAAATAAAATCTTTAAAAAAAAAGTAATATACAAAACTCTGTCGTTTTATGCATTAATAATGAACTATCAGAAAGAAAAGTTAAGAAAACAATCGCATTTGCAATTGCATCAAAAAGAATCAAATACCTAGGAATAAATTTATCTAAGGAGATGATAGATTTATATACTGAAAATTGTAAGACATTAATGAAAAAAGTTGAAGAAGACACAAATAAATGGGATGATAGTCCATGCTCATGGATTAGAATAATTAATATTATTAAAATGTGTATAATAACCAAAGCAATCTATAGATTCAATGCAATTTTATCAAAATTCCAATGGCATTTTTCACAGAAATAGAACAAACAATTCTAAAATTTGGTGTGGAACCACAAAAAACCCTGAATAATCAAAACAAATATTGAGAAAGAACAAAGTTGGAGGCATCACGCTTCCTGATTTCAAACTATACTATAAAGTTATAGTAATTAAAACAGTATGATATTAGCATAAAAACAGACACATAGATCAGTGGAACAGAATAGGGAGCCCAGAAATAAACCCACACATATTAATTGACATATATGTCAATAATGTCATTATGTCATTATATGTCATTAATATACAACACAGGCAAGAATATACAATGAGGGAAGGACAGTCTCTTCAATAAATAGTACTGGGAAAACTGGACAGTAACATTCAAAAGAATAAAACTGAACCAGTATCTTATACCATCACAAAAATGAATTCATAATGGATTAAAGAGTTGAACATAAGGCCTGAAACCATAAACCTAATACTTATGGAAGAAAACATAGATGGTAAGCCTCTGCAATTATTTTCTTGATAATAACAGTTCTTTAATGACACATCTTAAATATTTCTTTCCCCTTTCCATTGGCACAGAAATGTGAAACACAGTAAGACATGTAAGTGCTTTTCTTTAATCAGTGTTCTCCATACACTGAAATTGTAACTAGCCAAAGATTAATAGCTACTTTCTCCTAGGGCACTTGTAATTCAAAAGAACATAAATCAAAATCAAGTTAATCAAGCTATGCAATTCGTTATATTTAGTATTTCTTTGTGCTATTAAATGTTGGTTAAATCCATAGCTGGAATATTCCCCTTATCAAATAAAGGCCCTAGTAAAATCAGCACACTTGTTTGAGAATGATATATGAAACTGTACAGTTCATTTAACCAATTTCACATGTAAAAAGTTTCTTACTCAAATTTGAAAACATGTAATACTTAAATTCTGAAGTTTCTTTTTCTTTAAAAGATTTTATTTATTTGACAGAGAGAGACACAGCAAGAGAGGGAACCCAAGCAGGGGGAGTGGGAGAGGGAGAAACAGGCTTCCCGCGGAGCAGGGAACCCTATGTGGGGCTCCATCCCAGGATCTTGGGATCATGACCTGAGCCGAAGGCAGACACTTAACGACTGAGCCACCCAGGCGCCCATTTCTGAAGTTTCTTAATCAGTGAATTCTTAATCAGTTTAGTAGAGTGTATAGGCTAAATTTACACTAACATCATTCATTACATGAGATTTAATGAAATTAATACCAATGAACTAGTACTAACACAGGTAGGTTATTTCTTTAGACAATATATAAGAAGCTATTTAGTAAGTTATCTCCAGAATTTTAAAATAAGTTTAATTATCCAGGTGCAGAAAAAAGTTAACATAGTTAAGTCCTAACTTAAAAAGTTTAAGTCCTTACTTAAAAAGTCTGCCCTTAGCTGACATCTGGGAACATGGATTTCTGGAAGGTTCCTACTGTTAACTGGTATTATGGCTCACAGTATCTAAACTGTTTGTACAAACAACATAATTTCTGCAGATTCCTGCTTTTCTTCTAAGAATCTGAAATTTGGGTATGTGCCAGGCAGGGGATGCTTATATGATCAGACCCCAGTTAAAACCTTGGGTGTTGGGCACCTGGGTGGCTCAGTTGGTTAAGCAACTGCCTTCCGCTCAAGTCATGATCCTGGAGTCCCAGGATCGAGTCCCGCATCGGGCTCCCTGCTCGGCAGGGAGTCTGCTTCTCTCTCTGACCCTCCTCCCTCTCATGCTCTCTCTCAAATAAATAAATAAAATCTTAAAAAAAAAAAAACCTTGGGTGTTCATTCTCTAAAGAGCTTCCCCAGTTGGCAACATTTTGCACAATTTGTCACAACTTGTTTCTTGAGGAATTAAGCACATCTTGTGTGACTCCCCTGGAAGAGGAATCTTGGAAGCTTACATCTGGTTTACCTGGGACTTAGCCCCATGTACCTTTTCTCTTTGCTGGTTATGCTTTGTATCCTTTCACTATAATAAATTGTAACCATGTGTATGACTACATGCTGAGTCCTGTGAGTTTTCCTAAAGAATTCCCCAAACTCAGAGCTGTCTTGAGGACTCCCAACACAATCCCCTAATCTACTTTTACAAGAATCACTTAATTTGAGGATTAGTTGTTTGCACCTCAAGATAGGAAATGACTTCTAAATGCATTATTAATGAAAATTTAGGGATTCTCTAAGCACTGTCAATTAAGAAATCTGTAACAATTGATTGTAACTGTAACTTATGATTTTGGTTACAGTGGTGTAACCAATGTTAGAAAGCATTGGTAGGAAATTATCTTTCAGCTGTTGTCAGGATGTTATCCAAAATGACATCTGACTCTTTGTAGAGTGCCCTCTTTATCAGGCAGGACCCCTGGGCAAAATTTGGATCTCTTTTGACTAAATTAGGCTTACCTTGAATCTATGCTTTGCTTTTATATTACAGTGACTCTAATGACTGGGTAAGTTTTTTTAAACTTTAGAAAACTAGTAAATTGCAACCCAATCTAAACTACTGTACCAGATGGTATCCCATACATGTTTCTCTGCACTAAGCTCATTTTAGCTATCGTATTTTCTGACTCATATTTTTTTTGAGAGAGAGAGAACGCACAAGTGTGGGGGAGGGGCAGAGGGAGACGGAGCCAGAGAATCTTAAGCAGGCTCCATGACCAGTGCACAGCCTGACACAGGGCTCGATCTCATGACCCTAAGATCATGACCTGAGCTGAAATGAGGTGTCAGATGCTTAACTGACTGAGCCACCTAGGCGCCCCTACTCATACTTTTAATGTGTCCTAACTTCCTCAGTAGTTTTCTAACTCTTTTATTGTTTGTATTGTTGCCAGACATTTCAAAACTTTTCAGATGAGCCATGTAGGAAGGAACTTTTCAGATAAGCCATACAGGAAGGAAGAAAAGGAGTACTGAATCTATAATACATCCAAAGAAAGAATAGTGGGAAAAAAAGGCAAACAGTTAATACTGGGAAATGAGAACCAAAGACTGAAAATTCTAGATGCTAAGCACTTTTAAAATCAAGGTAGTATGTTGGAAGTTTCAAATCCTTTAAATAAATGTGACTATTTTGCCTTCTTTCTCATAAATCTGATACTTAAGTTTACTTGTCTCAGTAGCAGAATATATGAAAACACTTGGGTTTTGCTTGATGAGTTCAAGGGCAATATATTCCCTTTTGGAAACTAAAAGGTCATTAATACCTTTTTCAACTTAAGAATAAGTTTTCATTTTCCCAAAAGTTTACATTTAAGAGCAAGTGTTTAAAATTTGAAACACATTTTCCCACAGAAATGTTATTACAAACAGTGGTTAATTGCCAGGCCATCCCAGTGAACTCAAAACTCATAAAAAGCAAAAGTAGACATTGGCAATGAAAATAGTATAAAACTGTATTACGGAAGAAAAAAAAAACTTGCCTTTTAAATACAAAAGTTAAATTTCAACATGCAGTTTAAATGTATTCTAATCAGATCCATTACCTACAGTGTTTGAGCCAGGGCCTCACTTTGGGACTCTGCATAAACACTGCAAATGGAGAGGGGAGGAGTGGAAGGTATCGAATTTGGGTGAGTGGGACATGGAGAGACCCTATGCACAGTCTGGGAAGGTAAGTACGTTGTATTTCCCAGCTTGGGGTGGAGGTGGTTTCTACTCTGATTTCTGGAAGTACAATGAAGTTGGTACCCCACAGAATGGAAAAGGGATGGAAAGGGGATTTTGGCTTCTCAGAATCCTAGAATCATTAATGTGCTACCATCCAGAGGGTGGGTAATAGGGTATATCTCTAGGCAGCTGGTAAGCATGAATGACCAGCTGGCTAACTCTTTAAGCAGGTGGGTTCTGAGTACCATAGGTGGGCAGCAACAGGCAGTAGACCCGGGCCCCTCTTAGCAGTGTGCTTCCTGGCAGAGGAGAAAGAAACAAAGTGGATTCACATAGGGGACTTGTGGAAATGCTGACAGTGCGAAAAAGACATCATTTCCAATAGGGAAGATCAGAAGAGGAAACAAAGGTATAAGAGGTGTTTCTTGCGTCAATGCCAACCAACATGTTAAACTCAACTGGGCTCACCATTTCTAAAGCATGGCTAGGCCTACATTTGATGTATTTCAGGTTTGTCTATCCTGGTTTGGGGAGGCACTTTACAAATAATCCTGCTTCTAAACACTACATATTTGTTAAATTAAAATAAGTAAGAAAATATTATACCATAAAAAGAACCATAAGAACTTTTCAAAAACATACTTAAATATTTTTTTAAATCATGTATTTTCAGGGTTTTTTTAAAAACTATACTTATTTATGGGGCGCCTGGGTGGCTCAGTCATTAAGCGTCTGCCTTCGGCTCAGGTCATGATCCCGGGGTCCTGGGATCGAGCCCCGCATCGGGCTCCCTGCTCGGCGGGAAGCCTGCTCTCCCTCTCCCACTCCCCCTGCTTGTGTTCCCTCTCTCGCTGTGTCTCTTTCTGTCAAAAAAATAAATAAAATCTTAAAAAAGAACTAGGCTTATTTATCATGAATCATGGACATCAACAAAAGAAATTTTTTAACCTGCTCTTCCACCCCCTCTCTAGACACGCTCTCCACTAGTACTTTAGAAGCTGGAAGGCATCCTTCCATACACTTGTAATTTTCCATTAAGTATTCAAATACCTATGAATGCATTTTTACATCATTTTATGAGACATAAAAATATGTAATGATAATATCTCAAATCGGAGTAGGTATATGTTATAGCATAGATAGGCCAAATTTATTCAACCGTTCATTTATTGACAGGTATTCACTCTTTCATTCAGTTTGTGTTTTTGCCACTGGAAATGCTACAATAAAAATCTTCATTCATATATCTTGTGCTATTCAAATGTATGCTCACTTGTATTATGACAAACACTCCAAATAGCTCACCAGCTCACCACAAGAAAAGTTTGCTTCTAGTTTGCACCACCGTCCGATGCAAGTCAGGTTATTATTTCAAGGCGTTTGCCTCCAATAGTGGTTCAGGGATCCATCTTACGCTTTTGTTCTTAGAGAACTTCATTTCCAGTAGCAAGGATGTGAGAGAGCTTGGAAGATGAGAAGGATGTTAACTAAAATTTTTAATTTGAGTGTATTTGATACACAATATTACATTAGTTTCAGGTGTACAACATAGTGATTTGACAAGTCTATGCTATGATACACTCACAAATGTAGCTATCATCTGTCACCATGCAATAGCTTTCACTTTATTCCCTGTTCTGTGCCTTTTATTCCTTGACTTATTCATTCTGTAGCAGAAGTCTGTATCTTCCATGCCCTTTCACCCATTTTGCCCATTCCCCAACACCCCTCCCCTCTGGCAACCGTCAGATTGTTCCCTGTAGTCTGGTCTGACTCTACTGTTTATTCATTTATGTTTTTTAGATTCCACATGTGAGTGAAATCATATATTTGTCTTAGTCTGACTTATTTCATTTAGCATAATATCCTCTAGGCCAATCCACATTGTCACAAATGGCACAATCTCCTTTTTTATGACTACATCATATTCAGTGTGTGTGTGTGTACACACACATCTTCTTTATCCGTTTGTCTACTGATAGGCCCTTGGGTTGCTTCCATATCTTGATTATTGTAAATAATGTTGCAATAAACATAGGGGTACATATGTTTTCAAATTAGTGTTTTCATTTTCTTTGGGTAAATACCCAGGAGTGAAATTATTGGACCATGTACTGTTCCTATTTTAAATTTTTGGGGGAATTTCCATACTGTTTTCCACAGTGGCCTTCCTAATTTGCAGTCCCACCAACCGTGTATGAGGCTGCCTTTTTCTCCACACCTTTGTCACTTATTTCTTTTGAGTTTACCATTCTGACAGGTGTAAGGTGATACCTCATTGTGATTTTGATTTACATTTCCCTGATGACTAGTGATTTTGAGCATTTTCTCGTATGTCTATTGGCCAGAAGATGAGAGGGATTTATGACGAAAACTGGATGTGGCTTAGGACAGTTCTGCCCTGACTCCATTGGCTACAACCCAATCATGAGGTCCTTACCTAACTGCAAGGGAGGCTGGAAAATGCAGTCTTCCTGAGGGCCCAAACAGAGGAAATGGATGACATTCAACCAATTTTGCCGAATACCTTTACGTACTGGTAACTTTATTTCAAAGGATTTATTTCTGGACTGACATTTCTGGACTATGAAATTTCTATATTCTGTGTCATCACTTTGCATAAGGACCATAAGAACTCCTATTTCTGTCAGCAGAGTAAGAATACTCAGCACCATTCTTGCTTTTCAAAATCTCCTCTCTACGTGCTACAAGACTAGAAACTGAATTGACCAGATTCTGTCAACAGGGTCCTGGTTTAACTTCCACCAATAAGAGTTATTCTTGCTGTGAAATTAGGAAGGGCAAAGAAAGCTAGGAGCCTTTATTTCATTACACACGTTGACAGATGGCAGAAATGGCACGCACGGTGGCTTCCAGGTATGTCCTGCATCATGCAGAGATCATTGGCTGTGGTTTTCCCTGACCCTGCGCCACTGGATTTCTAAAAGCCAGCAGTAATTTCTATTGACTTTTTCCTTCAGTCTGGTAGGTTAGTGAGCATCTCACTTCTTGTATAAAATCTCTTCCTACTTGAAATATTTAAAGCAATTTTTTTCCAGACCAAGAACTAACTTATACATCCACCTAGCATTTGTCTTTTGTATTTAATGGCCCGTTTTTTTTTTCCCACATATAATTTTTTAATTCTCGTATTTCAAGTGTATCTATGTTGTATGTTATAGCTTTGGAACTGCTGTCTGCCTAAACCTTAGTGAACATAAATATTCTGTAAAACTTTTTACAGGCTACTTTTTAAAATTTTTATATTTTAAAGGCATTAATCCATCTGGAATTTACTTTTGCATATGTCTTGAGTGCTAGTATAATTTATTAAATAAATCACATTTTCCCACCCAACTGAAATACCATCCATGTCCCAAATGGCTGGATCTCTTTCTAGGCCACCTAGTCTATTCCAGTGATCTATTTGTTTATTCCTAAGCAATGCCATACAGTGTCCTTTGCTTGGCTTTATAAAATAGTTTAATAACTGGTTTATAAATTTAAATTTTAGATAGAAAATCATCTAACAATAATTTGTGCCACCAAGTTAACTCAGTTATATGTAGAACTCAAAATAAATCTTACTGTTCTATATCCATGCATGTATCTGAACTTCCTATAAATGTTAATAACAGAAACAACTAAGTGCTTACTTAATATAAGGCAGCAATGATCAGTCCTAACCTGACCTAAATGCTTGAGAAGGAGTAGGCTCAGTCTTCTCACTGATTGCTGTTATGATAAATGAGATTAGAAAATTGAATTTGTAATGTTATTGTAATCAAATGCTACTTTTTAAATTTATATATAGTTTATATATAGGACTCCATAAAAGATTTTGTTTATAAAATGGGTACAATTATTAGTAAGTTTTAAAATTATTGGTCTAATACATAAACTTGTATTGCCTTCAATATCAATCATTCATTTAATTTTTTATTGATATAATTTACATAACACAGAGTTCACCCTTTAGAGTGTTCAATTCAGCAACTTTTAGTACATTCACAAAGTTTTGCATTGATCACCACTACCTAATTCTTGTTTGTCTGATTTTTTTATTATTAAAAAATGGAAAAACAAAAAAAACAATTTTCATTCAATAAATATCATTTGATCCTTATACAGTTTTGTTACAGAAAGTGAAGTGCATGATTTTAGAATGATGGTAATAATTTATCAACCAAGTAATCAGTTTTCACACAGTTTCAATAACTGCAGCAATTTCCTTGAACTGTCTGTAGAAATTCTGGAGAGAAAAAGGAAAAATAATATTAACTTAGCTTTTAGAGGATATGTAAGTAGTTCTTTTACTTATACTTGACCACTAAAGGCCATATGACATATTAAATTTGTTCAAGTTTATATCACTAACTATTATTATGGGAAAGTTATAAAAAAAACAAACAGGTGCAATTTGGTACCACAAGGACAAATACCATTGTAGAGTTGGATAATTAGCTCATAACTAAAATTTTTAAAAGCACAAAAGAAAGTTCTTTTATTAAATACCCAACACTGTACTAGGTAATAAAGGTAAAAACAAAAATGAGTTTGGGGAAGGGGGGCGCCTGGCTCATTTAGTTGGTAGAGCGTGCAACTCTTTTTTTTTTTTTTAAGATCTTATTTATTTATTTATTTATTCATTCATTCATTCATTCATTCATTTTAGAGAGGGAGAGCAGGTGGAGGGGCACAGGGGAAGGCAGAGGGACAAGCAGACCGTGCTGAGCGCAAAGCCCGATGCGGGGCTCAATCTCACGACCCTGATATCATGGCCTGAGCAGAAATCAAGAGTAAGATGCTCAAGCAACTGAGCCACCCAGACACCCACAGCATGCAGCTCTTTAAAAAAAAAGGTTCAGGGGCGCCTTGGTGGCTCAGTCGTTAAGCGTCTGCCTTCGGCTCAGGTCATGATCCCAGGGTCCTGGGATCAAGCCCTCCATCGGGCTCCCTGCTCAGCGGGAAGCCTGTTTCTCCCTCTCCCACTCCCCCTGCTTGTATTCCCTCTCTTGCTGTGTCTCTCTCTTCAAATAAATAAAATCTTTAAAAATATAAAAATAAAAAGTTCAGTTTCCAGGCTTCAAACCACTTTAAATCTAGTGAAAGACTGTTTTTCAGGGTGATAGGAGCTGTCTTCTTTAAGATATGGGTTTAGTTACAATAAGAAAGACCCAACACTGAAAATGGCTTAAATGGGAGAAGCATATTTCCCTTTCATTTAAAAATTAAGCTGGTATGGTTGTTCTCCTATAAAAGTCATCTTTTTTTTTTCTATCTCCCAAAATCTCTTCAGAGAGGAAGCAAACAAATTCTGTTTTCCTTTCTTCTCTACCTGCCGGGAAGCTAGGAGGCAAATTTGAAACTTAACCCCAGCAATTAGAATACTCTCTAATGATTTACAAATTTGCATTTTCCTTCTTATGTGGTCTTAATTCTCTATTTTGCTACTTAAGAGTATATATATTTCGTTTTAGTTTATATGTAAATTCATTAATGGAATGAAGCTATATACTGACAGTCAAAATTTCAGCTACAAGATAGATATAAATTAAAAGCTCAGGGCGCCTGGGTGGCTCAGTCGGTGAGTGTCTGCCTTCGGCTCAGGTCATGACCCCAGGGTCCTGGGATCGAGCCCCACATCGGGCTCCCTGCTCGGCGGGAGGCCTGCTTCTCCCTCTCCCACTCCCCCTGCTTGTGTTCCCTCTCTCGCTGTCTCTCTGTCAAATAAATAAATAAAATCTTTAAAAAAAAATAAAAGCTCAAAAAATGTTGCTATGCTCTCAGTCCTGCAATGTAACTAAAAGGCTCTGTTCCTGGTTAAAAGACATGTAAAAACAATCTTTAAAAGATCTGTCCCATTTGTGATTCTTTTCCTATAGGAAAAAAAATTCTTAGAGGTGGAATCAGAGAGCATGAATGCTATACAGAAAAATAAGAACTGAGCCAAGATTGTGAATATAATTCACAATATAAAGGAATGAAATCTGTATTTTTTTTTAAGTTGACTTGGTCCTTATATTCAGTTGAAGGCTATTCACATATCATAATATACTATATTTCCTTTTCGCCAAGACTTAATTCTTTCCAGGACGCTAATTAGCATTAATAATGTTGAATCTGTGATCATGGGTTTTTGTTCGAAAGCAGCGGTATCTTTTAAAAGAAAGAAATTAAAGGGAACAAAAACCCTTAAAATGTAATTTGTAAAAGAGAACTACCATATGATCCAGCAATCCTACTTCTGGGTATATATCCAAAGAAAATAAAATCACTACCTCAAGAGGTATCTATACTCCATGTTCTTTGCAGCATTACTCACAGTAGCTAAGGTATGGAAAGAACATCACTGTGTATTGACAGATGGATGCATTAAAAAATGTGGTGTGTGTATGTGTGTGTACACATATATACACACAATAGAATACTATTCATCCTTAAAAAGAAAGAAATCTGATATTTTTGACAACATGAATGAACTAGGAGGATATTATGCTAAATGAAATAAGCCAGACACAGATAGATAAAATGTAGAACTCATAGTAACAAAAGAGTAGACAGTGGTTACCAGGGCTGGGGAGTAAGAGAAATGAGATGTTGGTCAAAGGTACAAACTCAGTTTTAAGATGTGTAAGTTCTGGAGACCTAATGTATAGTATGGTGACTATAGTTAATAATAATGTATTGTGTACTTGAAATTTGCTAAGAGAGTAGATCTCAAGTGTTTTTACCACACAGATACATAAAAAAGGTAGCCATATAAGGTAGTGGATATGTTAATTAACTTGATTGTGGTAATCATTTCTCAATCTCAATCATTTCTCAATCAAAACATCACATCATATACCTGAAATACATACAATTTTTGTCAACTATAGCTCAATAATGCTAGGGGAAGAGTGTAGTCTGTAAAAGAAGAAATCAAAAGTATCTTAAAGAGGTATATAAGAGGCTTTTCTTAAAAGGTAAGCCTAGGACCAAGAGATTTTTAGTTAGTTTTACAACGAATTCTTACTATATTTCCATTGCATTTACTTGGTTGGTTGGTTGTTTTTTAGAGTACTTTACTCTTCTTAGAGTACTAACTATTGTGAGGATTCTTAAGTATTCACTCACCAAAGCAATCAAAACAAAAACAAAACTCTAAGGTCAGTTAAAGTAGTCAATGATAAAAACATTTCCTTGAATGTACCTTTAAAAGAAAATCTAATTTTTCACTCAACCTCTTTTTTTCTTCCTTGCTTACAGAAAAGAAGTAGAAAAGATAGTATGAATAAGAGGACTCTACATATAAACCACTGAGTTATTCAAATCTCTAATTGATAAAACTACCATCACGTACTGTTACTCTGATCAGCATTTTATAAACATTATTAATCAGAAAATTGAGGGTCAAGACCACTGTTCAAAGATAAGATTCATTTAGCTTATCATTCCTGAATATTAAGCCTAAAAAGAATAAGAGTAAAATAGTTAAATGCAAAGTAAATCCTGCCAGAGAAGATGAAAATGTCGTAAATATATTCACAGAAGGGGAGTACTGTGAAAGTGATCAAATATGACAGTACACCAATTCAGCATTATATTGAAAATATTGAAATGTATCAAATTCCCAAAGGAAACAAATTCAGATCTTTTGTGTGTAAATAAAAACAATTAAAAGTTTCCCTTAAGAAAGATTTTATACATATTTAAGTAGCAATTACAGAACAATGAACTACAACTGAATGAGTGAAATCACAAACCTGAAATTGTGGAATTGTCATTTCAAAGGACTTGTTCTTTACTTGGCCTGAATGATCTGCCACTTTCAGCAGCACGGCAACATAAGGATCCTTAAGAGACCTGCAACTGTCCGAGCTCACGGCCATACCCAGCTTCCACTGAAAATCTACAAGCTGTAATGAAACGTTACAGAACAATACACTGGTAATAATATTGCCATGAATGCAGTTATTTATTCAATTTTACTGCTCTCACGTTGAACTTTTAGTTTCAATGCCAGTCACAGTAAAAGAAAATATCTTCATTTTAATATTGCTAGGGGAACAATAATCAAATAAAAATGGAGAGAGGCAATACGGGATGTAAACAGAGTTGGAAAACAACACTGTCATAATTACAATAGTAAAACACACACACACACCCATCTTCACCAGATGTATAACGGAAGTAGAAGGAAGATGTGGTAAAATTGCTGGTTTTCCCTCCATTTTGCTCCTGCATTTAAGGGGACTACAAATGCTTTGTGGCCTCTCTCACATCACTCTCCTGTCCCCATTCCACAACCCGAAATCCTAAAATGGAAGATGAGTTACATACCATCTTCATATGTGGCTGGGACCCACATGGGAATCATTCCAGTTTCCTCTCTCACCCTGGTCCTCCACCTGCAGCCTGACACGAGCATAAGCACTGGGTGATAAGGTGGTTTTAGATTTCATCACTGTTGATGATGAACACCTGTCAGGTGATGTGCTAGGTAGTTCACATGTATTAAATGCCTCACTGAATCATCAGAACATTATGGGCTATTATTTCCATTTTGCAGATGACAAACTGAATTTCAGAGAGCTTAGATAAAATGTACAAGGTCACACATTTCTGTGATCAGAACTGAAACCAAAGTCCGTTTGGCTCCAAGGATTACATGCTTATTGACTACTGGCTGCCTTAATACTTTTTTTTTTTTTTTTTACAGATTTTATTTATTTGACAGAGAGAGACACAGCGAGAGAGGGAACACAAGCGGGGGAGTGGGAGAGGGAGAAGCAGGTCTCCCACGGAGCAGGGAGCCCGATGCGGGGCTCGATCCCAGGACCCTGGGATCATGACCTGAGCCGAAGGCAGATGCCCAACGACTGAGCCACCCAGGTGCACCTGCCTTAATACTTTTAATCGAATTTCTGTCAATGATTGCTCAGTGTTCTGAGGCATAAAACAGGATTGGATAAATGCAGCTCTTAACACTGACTAAAAAACATAAGACGGTGAGTGGAGGAATTTTGTTTCTTGTTTTCAAAGCTTAAACAAATAAATGGTACACAGCAGGCACTCACAAAAAATATTTGTTGATTGATACTTTTTGCTATCAAATTAATGCTGATAGGGCAAAAAGCTTTGCTTATTAATAAACCTTTTTATAAAACTTGGGATCTTTTATAAACAAGACTCATCTATATACTGCCTACAGGGCAAGCTCTCAAAGTAAGAAGGCAAACAGACTAAAAATGGAAGGGATGGAAAAAGATATTCCATGCAAACGGAAACCAAAGAAAGCTGGGGTAACTACACTTATTGTCAGATAAAATAGACTTTAAAACGACAACTGTAATAAGAAACAAAAAAGCAAGTTACATAATGAAAAAGGGCTCAATCCAACAAGAAGATATAACGTGTAAATATTTATGCACCCAACATAGGAGCACCTAAATAGACAAAGCAAATATTAACAGACCCAGAGGAAGAACGAGACAGCAGTACAATGATACTAGAAGACTTTAATACCCCTCTTACATCAATGGATAGAACATCCAGACAGAAAATCAATAAGGAAACATCAGCCTTAAACAACATGTTAGAACAGATGGGACTTAACAGATATTTACAGAACATTCCATCCAAAAGCAACACAATACACATCTTCCCAAGTGCACATGGAACATTTGCTAAGACATATCTTTGTTAGGACAAAGAAAGTCTTAATTTAAGAGGACTGAAATCCTATCAAGCATCTTTTCTGACCACAGTAGTATGAAACTAGACATTCATTACAAGGGAAAAAACCTAGAAAATTCACAAATATGTGGAGACATAACAACATGCTACTGAATAATCAATGGGTCAAAGAAGAAATCAAAAGAAATTTAAAAAATACCTAAGACAAAGAAAAATGAAAATTTAATATGCCAAAATTTATGGGATCGCAAAAGCAGTTCTCAGATGGAAGTTCACAGCAGTAAATGCTTACCTCAAGAAACAAGAAAGGTCTCAACAAGCTAACTTTACACCTCAAGAAAATAGAGGGGCACCTGGGTGGCTCAGTCAGTCAAACGTCGACTCTTGATTTTGGCTCAGGTAAGGATCCCAAGACCCTAGGATCTAGATCTGCCTGGGGCTCCCTGCACAGCAGGGAGTCTGCTTCTCCCCCTCCCACCTCTCCTTCTGCCCCTCCTCCATTCATGCTCTCTCTCTCTCTAATAAGTAAATAAAGTCTTTTAAAAAATTGGGAGACACAGAATCTACAGATTCAATGCAATCCCTATCAAAATTCCAAAGATATTTTTCACAGAAATAGAAAAAAATCCTAAAATAATTATGAAACCAGAGAAGACCCCAAATGGCCAAAGGAAATTCTGAGAAAGAACAAAGCTGGAGACATCATGCTCTCTGGTTTCAAACTATATTACAAAGCTATAATAATTTTTATAGCACTGGCATGAAAAGAGACACACAGATTAATGGAACATAATAGAGAGCCCAAAAATAAACCCATGCATATGTCATCAATTAATATATGACAGGGAGGCCAGAAAGACAGTGGTGAAAGGACAGTATCTTCAACAAATAATATTGGGAAAACTGAACAGCCACATGCAAAAGAAGGAAACTTGACCACTATATTATACCATACACAAAAATTTCCTCAAAATGGATTAACGACTTGAAAATAAGACCTGAAACCATAAAACTCCAAGAAGAAAATGTAGGCAGTAAGTTCCTTGACATAGAAATCTTGGTGATGATTTTTTTAATCTGACACCAAAAGCAAAAGCAACAAAAGCAAAAGTAAACAAGTGGGACTACATTAAACTGAAAGCTTCTGCACAGCAAAGTAGCTATATTCATAATAGCCCTAAACTGAAACCACCCAAATGTTCATCAGTCGTTAGATAAATATGTACAGCAATGAACTTCAGCTACATTTAACACCAAAATGTTGAAAGAAACAAGTCAAAAGTTATGTGATTCCATTCACTTAAACTTGAGAAACAGGAAATACAATATTGTTTAAGGCTGCATACACAGGTGGAAGAACTATACATAGAGGCAAGAATGTGATTATCACAAAAGGATCATTACCTCTAGGAAGGAGAGAAGGGAGAGGTTTGATTGGGGAAGGGCATGTGGTGGGCTTCTGGGGCACCAGTAATACTCCATTTCTTGAACTTGATTGTGGTTACAAAGGTGTTCGCTTTAAAATTATTCATTAAGCTGTCCATGGTAATGTACTTTTTTTGCATATGTTATCTTGTAAGTATCAGGTGGGGGGAGTGAATATAAATCAGTGAATACAAACCATATTTCTTTTTTTTTTTTTTTAAAGATTCTATTTATTTGACAGAGAGAGACACAGCGAGAGAGGGAACACAAGCAGGGGGAGTGGGAGACGGAGAAGCAGGCTTCCCGCCGAGCAGGGAGCCTGATGTGAGGCTCGATTCCAGGACCCTGGGATCATGACCTGAGCCGAAGGCAGACGCTTAACGACTGAGCCACCCAGGTGCCCTTACAAACCATATTTCTGGTTGAAAGGAAAAACTTATCATAGGCTACAGTAATCAAAGGAATGCTTTACAGAGAGCATAAGCTTTCAGCTCAGTTTTGAAGACTAAACAGAACTGAAATTGGGAAGAAAATGTGTCTTCTTTATATATTCCAGAAATACACACCTAACAAAGAATAAGTGCTTAATAAATATTAAGCTGAACCAACTAGAGATGGAGAGAGTCAATATCTGTTATAAGAGAGCATTTAACTGTGTTAAAGTAGATGGCTCCTGTAAGGAAGTATGGAAGATAAAGCTGAAAAAAGAGATGAAGAAGCCAATAATTCTTTTCAAATTGTCAGTTTTCAGAGGTTTTCAAAGTATTCCCATATACTTTATCTTATGGAAAATATGTTAAGTCACTTAAACTTTTCCTGTATGCAATGGGAACTCACTGAATTTTTTTCAGTAAAGGTAAGGATATGAAAGTATTGATTAAAAAATATTCATCTGGTGGCAGCAGAATACAATAATCCAGGTATGAAGTTTTAAGTGCCTGAACTAAGGTGGTAACTAGTAGGATTAAGCTGATCCTTAAAGAATGAATCAGCAGGCCCTGATGTTTTTCTTCACAATTATGGGAGATCAAAGACAACTATGAAAATCTGAGTACAGATGACAGGGAGAATGTTGATATCATGTTACCAATCAGACTTTATATATTTTAAGTCCAAAGGTATTATCAAGTGGGGATAGAGGATATTTAAATAGGAATGTTCAATAAGTGGCTAAAAATCCAATAACAGAATCTAAGGGAGTTCGTGATTAGAGATATAGTTTTTATATCAGATCAATGGTGATATCCAAAAATTTAATTCAGAGCACTTCTTAAACTTATTCAGCCTGCACAATTTATTGATGCTTTACTGTCTACAGGAAAATGGTAGAGAAAATCATTACTTACTTGACTCTGAGTCTGAAATAAAACTGGATTATTTAGAACATTTCAAACAGAAAATCAATTAAGGAACACAATGTTGGAATCCACTGACAAATTACAATGGTGAAACTGTCAGGTGAGGAAATTAGGAGAGCTACCATCCAAACACTCACTGTGCAAAATAAGTACTCATGAGTAAAAGAAAGCTGGGATTCAGTTTATGATTCTAAAACTGAACATTTAAATGCAAATTAAAAGCAAATTTTCTAATAAATGTGGTTTAGCCTTAAATAGGAATTAATTAACTGCATTGGAGATTTTAACAAGAAAAGAATAAAAGAGAAAAATCAGAACAGAGCACACTTATCATTATGGAGGATATTAAGAATGGAATAATAGGGGCGCCTGGGTGGCTCAGTCGTTAGGCATCTGCCTTCAGCTCAGGTCATGATCCCAGCGTCCTGGGATCCAGCACTGCATCAGGCTCCCTGCTCAGCAGGAAGCCAGCTTCTCCCTCTCCCACTCCCCCTGCTTGTGTTCCCTCTCTCGCTGTGTCTCTCTCTGTCAAATAAATAAATAAAATCTTTAAAAAACAAAAAAAGGGATAGAATAATAAAGCCTCTCAACTATTGTAGAGTTAAGAAAATGATTTAAAAAGGAAAATGTACAAAGAAAAAAAAACTAGTAGTGAAAAAATATAAAAACATCCCAAAGTAAAATGAATACAAAGAGGGACACCTGGGTGGCTCAGTCGGTTAAGTGTCTGCCTTCAGCTCAGGTCATAATCCCAGAGTCCTGGGATTGAGTCCTGTGTTGGGCTCCTTGCTCAGTGGGGAGCCTGTTTCTCCCTCTGCTTGCCTCTCTCTCTCTCTCTCTCTCTCTCTCTCTCTCTCTCTCTCATTCTCTGGCAAATAAATAAATAAAATCTTTTAAAATAATGATACAAATAAGAAAAATAATCTCAAAACAAATATATATTAAAAGGTAAACAAAGAAATTAGCTATAGTCACTTTAGTGTGACTAAAAATTTAATTGATCTGGGGGCGCCTGGGTGACTCAGTTGGTTGAGCATCTGACTTCAGCTCAGGTCTTGATCTCAGGGTCCTGGGATAGAGCCCCATGTCCAGCTCCGTACTCAGTGGGGAGTCTGTTCCTCCCTCTCCCTGTGCCCTTCCCCCCACTCATGCACACACACACACGCACACACTCTCTCTCTCTCTCTCAAATAAAATCTTTTAAAAAATTAATTGATATGGTAGCTGCAGTTATTAACATAAAGACATCATATAAAAACTATAAAGAAAAATACTGATAAAGACCATTTAAGTTTAATATTAATTTTTTCAAAATACAACATATATTAGAAAAACAATCATGCACTACTCCATCCTAAAAACTATTTTCTTATTTCTAGTCTTTGTATGTAATTTTTATAGCTAGAGTCATAAAATACCTACTTTTATGTTCTCTCCTTTTTAAAATGAAAGTCTGCCAATGGAAGGAATGTTAAGTATTCTGCATACATTAACCTCTCTCAAAAGTAACTATGAGGAAAAGACTGATCAAATAACTCATCCAAGGATACAAAACTAGTATAGCTGCTATCCCAACCCTAATCTTTCTGATTCTATATTCTATGCAGTTTTCATTATACCTAGCTGCAACATTACTACTTGGAATTAAATTAAGTTCTAGTAGGTCAAGAAAGTAAATAGGTCTAGGATGGCATGAGAATATCATCTTCTACATGCTAGAACCGAGCTGTCCAATACAGTAGCCATAACCCAAATGAGTATTTAAATTAATAAAATAAAAAATTTCACTTCCTCAGTTGCGCTAGTCACATATCAAGTGCTCAACAGTTACATCTGGCTAGTGTTACCATACTGGACAGTGACAACATAGAACATTTCCACCATCACAGAAAGTTCTATCAGACAGTGCTATGCTACACTCTTGTGTTTATACGTGGAAATTAAGGCATGAATTATTAGCAAATTTCTACTTGAGAATTCCTATTACTCTAGTCCAAGTATACAACATGTGCTAAGTCATTAGCCTTCCTCATCTTGTTTACTGATACCTTTATCCATACTCTGCTTTTTAATTTTCTCAACAGCACTCATCATTATCTGAAATTATCAAGTTTACTTATTACCTGTCTCCCCAAGGAAATTCAAACTTCCTAAGAGCAAGAGCATTATCCAATTTACTACTGAATCTACTACAACATATGTGGTACAAAGTGAATGTTCAAATAAATATTTGTTGAACTAATATGTTTGGAACTACTGGAGCATGTGGTAACTGGTCTCCAAAGATAGCTTCAAACAATTAGTGTCACCCCTCCTGTACATACATGTCACTCCTCACATTAAGTGGAGCTTATTTTCCCTCTGCACCATTCTGAGCTGTCTCTGTGATTACTTTGACCAGCAGAATATGGCAGAAGAGGCTTTCTGGAATCCTTGAGCCTAGGCCTTAGGAGAACTGTCTGCCTCCTTCTTTATGGAATGCTGGCTCTTGGGACTCTCCCTCTTGAAACCCAGCTACCTTAAGGTGAACAGCCATGTAGGGAGAAGAACCAAGTCACTCCAATTATCAGCTCTAGCTGAGCTCTTAGCCAATGTCATCACCAGCCATGTAGGTGAGCCCTCTGGGTTTCTGGCTCAATCAGGCTCCTAGATGATAGGGAGTAGAAGCTACCACCTAGCTAAGCCTGATGTCCTGAAAGATCATTAAACTGTTATTTCAAGTCACTAAGTTTTGGGTAGTTTATTACACAGCAATAGGTAACTAAAGCGGGGCAAACATAACTGGCTGAAAATAACTGTCAATAAATTTAATATATGACATCAAAATGTATTCTCATAACTTCTTTAATCTGAAATATATTAGTTTCTAGAAATCTTAGCAAAAACAACTAAAAGATATTTCAGATTTGGTGTGTGTAACCTGTTACCTCTGAGAGATGTTAATACCTCCAGTACAAATAATACAGAAAAATAAAGCCTTTCCCATTAAACACATTCACTACTAATAAATTCATAGTACATATGCCCTCCAACACCAGACATATTGGTGTTTCTAATTTCTAGTCTTTGTATGTAATTTTTATAGCTAGAGTCATAAAATACCTACTTTTATGTTCTCTCCTTTTTAAAATGAAAGTCTGCTCCAACATTTCCTCAAAAATGTTTTTCATCCTCAGGGCGCCTGGGTGGCTCAGTCGTTAAGCGTCTGCCTTCGGCTCAGGTCATGATCCCAGGGTCCTGGGATCGAGCCCCACATCGGGCTCCCTGCTCTGTGGGAAGCCTGCTTCTCCCTCTCCCACTCCCCCTGCTTGTGTTCCCTCTCTCGCTACAACATATGTGGTATAAAGTGAATGTTCAAATAAATATTTGTTGAACTAATATGTTTGGAACTTCTGGAGCATGTGGTAACTGATGTCCCTCTCTGTCAAATAAATAAATAAAATCTTTAAATAAATAAATAAATAAATAAATAAATAAATAAATAAATAAATAAATAAAATCTTAAAAAAAAAAAAATGTTTTCATCCTCATTTCATTTCTACTGATGACCCCCATTCCCCTAAACGGGTTTGAAACGTTGGTCAACTTTGATTTTTCTCAAAATACGTAACAATTGGCAGGCATTCAAGATTTTATTTTAGCCAATGCCAAGATTTATTCCCTTCTTCCCAATCTCATTGCTACAGACCTACACAAATAGTTTTGGTTTTGGTTTTGTTTTTTTAATCTTGCCTTAAATTTTACTGCAGCCTCCTAATTAGTTTCTTTCCTAGGTCTTTGTTGGCTCCAATCCAGACTATGGTCTCTAAATACTGTTTATAGATTAACCAAATCTAATATCACAGCTCAAAACTTGTAAAGTTTACTGCCTCATGAGCTAGTTACCACGTACTTGAGTTATCTTCCAGCACAGTCCCCGTTTTCCCACTCGTCCTCAAATAGGACTGCATCCCTTTTTTAAATTTGCATTCAGCCTTTATACCTTTGCTCATAGTGCTCATTCCACTTGCAATATAATTCTCAAACATCTACTTAAAATTCCTCTCAAAATCTACTTGCTCTGGGCGCCTGGGTGGCTCAGTCGGTTAAGCATCTGCCTTCGGCTCAGGTCATGATCCCAGGGTCCTGGGATCGAGCCCCGCATTGGGCTCCCTGCTCAGCAGGAAGCCTGCTTCTCCCTCTCCCACTCCTCCTGCTAGTGTTCCCTCTCTCGCTGTCTCTCTCTGTCAAATAAATAAATAAAATCTTTAAAAAAAAAAATTCTACTTGCTCTGTGAAGTCTTTCCTAGTTTACTCAAACTTTCTATGAATATTCACGTCATTTCTTACACCCTACCACCTAGAACATTCTGCCTTGTATAGGTGGATTTGTCTCCCACCCCCACATCCACTAGACTGTAAACTCTTTGAGGGCAGTTCATACATCCAACACATGTACACACAATAACAAAAACAGTTATACATTTATGAACCACTATATAAAATACTACACTATATAAAATACCACTATACAAGTTTAAGTCACTATGTCTCATATATAGGAAGAGGGAAAATGGCACGAGAATTGAGTGTTAACAGAACATCTTACTTTTGATTTATACCATAACACTGGCAAGGAAAGCAATAAAAGTGGCAGCAGTAGGAATAATCATTCATCTATGATGAAGCGTTCTAATTAGACATCCAAAAGAAAATCATAAACTACTTTGGAACAATGATTATAAGTATTAGAACTGTGTAGTAATGGATAATCTGAGACCTCTGGTGCTGGGTAATATAGCACTATGATTTGTTCAAAGTAACAAGCTCAAATTCTGAAGTCAGACCACCTGATTTGAATCTCAGTTCCCCTATCTTTTAACCATGTGGCTATGGACAATTTACAATATGCTCCAATATTCAATAAGAATTTACTAAAGAATACTATGTTCTAGCCACTGGGGATATAAAAAAGAATAAAACAAAGTTCCTGACCTCAGGACCTTGCCGTCTAGTGGGGAAGACAAGACAATAAACAAATAAATACAAAAAGTGTAAAAAAAAAAAAAAATGCAGAGTAAGAGAGCAAGTGACCAGGAAGGCTATTTAGGTAGAACCTGGGAGAGACTTCTTTGAGGAGTGGCTTTTGAGTAGAAAGGGAACAGAATAAAGGAAAGGAAAAAGCCACATGGACCTCTGGAAAAAAGAACATTCTGGACAGAGATAGAAGCATGCCTGACATGAACAGGGAACAACAATGATGCCCATGTAGCTGGACTGGCATGAACTAAAAGAGTAGTAAGAGATGAGGAATCAGTTTTTGAATGGCCTTGCAGGCCATGGTCTATGTAAGACTTTTTCCTAGTGTGACAGGAATCACTTAAAAAAGTCTATGAGCAGAAAGACATGGTCTAACTTAAGACTGCAAAAGGCTCATCCAAATTGCTGGATAGGGCAGTAAGTTTAAGAAGGAAAGCAAGGAGACCCAATTGGGAGCCTACTGCAAAGTAGTCTAGGCAAGAGGATGGAGGGTTGCACTTAGGTGGTAGGGAAGATGAATTTAGAGTATATTTTAAAGGTGGGGAGAACAGTCAGTATGCTGATGGATAGTATGGGGGGTCATGAACTCTCACTGGACCTACAGTCCCAATTAACCTGGCTAATTCATACACTGGTGAGAAATACCTAAACAAAGAGAGAAGGTGTTATAGCTCAAGCCTAAATATTAGTTTTATCTGGTGCATACTACAAACATAAATGACGTATAATTGGGTAATGGATTTTTTTCCCTCAACAATATTCTTGAATAATCATTTTCTTCTATCAGTGCATTTAAAACTGCATCATGAACTATGAATAAAAATGTTCAATTAAGGAGTTCCTAGAGGTAAAACTCATGAAAGTGTGAGGGCGTTTCCTACCCCTGCTCCCCCAATGACTAGGTTCTTGAAATTTTCACTCTCAGAATTGCCTCTAAGCACTTTATCAATTATACTTTAGGTTTTCCTACCCTGTCACTGGTTTCCACACATTTCTATTCTGGTAAGTTGTAATTCTCTGTATTCACCTCTGTCTCTCCAACTTGGGGGTAGAAATTTGCCTTAGGATCTCTGATGGATCCAAGAGCTGTTAATTCTTCAGTTTGTTCAGCTTTTTGTTTTTATGATGAAGTGATGTCTTCCATATTCCAAGCTCCTAACATGCCAGACTAGAAACTGGATGTCTAGCACTCATTATCACTTTCTTCATAAAGGCTTTAAACATCTTTTGTTAGATTGATTGCAAGGTACGTTATAATTTATGTTGTAAATGATGTCTTTTATAAAAATATTTTTCAGCTCTGTGTCAAATTAGATAAACAACTGAATGAATCACCTTGCTGAAGTCTCATACATTCTAATGTTTGTAAATTATCCTGGTGTTTTGTTTTGTTTTGTTTTGTCTTGGCTTCTTTGTAAACAATCCTATAACCTGTCAATGATTCCACAGAAGGAATGAGAAGTAGGCTGAAAACAGCTCCCCCTTCACCTGACCAAATGTCCACATTCCAACCTTCAAATTTTGTAAATATGTTCTTTTGTATGACAAAACAGACTTTGTAGATACAACTAAATTAAGGATCTTGAGGTTGAGAGATTTTTCCTGAATTATCCAAGTAGGCCCAACATAATATGGGTCCTTATGAGGAGGCAAAGTTTTAGAGTCAGAGAAAGCATTGTGGTGATGGTAATAGAACAAGAAGTGATGATGTGATGATGGAAGCAAAGGTTGGAATGCTGTGCTTCGAAGAAAGTAGAAACCACAAGCCAAGGAACGCAGACAGTCTCTACAAGCTGGAAAAGAAAAGGAAATAAAATCTCCCCTAGAGCTTCCAGAAGGAACACATCCTGGCCAACACTTTGATTTTAGCCCCACAAAACTAACTTTGGACTTCCAACCTCCAGAACTCAGATAATAAATCTGTGTTGTTTTAAACACCACCGCCCCCCCAAAAGAGTTCAATTTTTAAAAGTCTATAATCAACATAATTCAGTTTCAGGATATCTTACTCAAAAAAACATAAAATTTAGTGTAAGTGGATAAAATAACTTATGAAAGATTCAATCAAAGTGCACTAACTCAGTAACTCTGAGCAAACAGATAAGGGGGTTAGTTAATCTGAGTTCCCCTACCTCCCAGGAATCCTGAAAAGCAACAGCTGCTGGAGAAAGATGAGAGAGAGCAGCCAATAGACGTCTCTCTGCCATCGTACTCCCCTTATTTCTTATCTCAACCCTTTCTTATATTTTGTTTGGGCCTGGGAAACTCCTGACCTAAAATGCTCTAGTTTTCGTACTCTTCTGGGAAATGTGTTAAATTTTTTTCTAAAAGTAAGTTATTATTTATTTTTTTTTAAATTAACATATCATGTATTCTTTGTTTCAGGATAAAAATAAGGAACACTTAGAACAAGGAGGCATAAGATATACTTAAAAATTCAAATTCTTTTTTCTGGCATAAAAAATGTAGACATTGAAAATTAAAGAGGTATACTTTCCATCTTCAAAATACCTCGTTTAAAGGCCAAGAAAATGTTTGCAGTGCTATCTTTGTAGATTTTAACAATTTCTTGTCTTTCTGTATCACATTCTAAAATACTGTGTACCTAGCTTTGAAAAAACGGTCACCAAGAACAATTGCTCGGTACTCCTTGGGCTGCAGTGGGTGGAGGAGCTTAAATTACAACGGCAGCAGCTACTGTGGCAGGTGCACAGCGGAAGGAGCAGTGCAGGGTGGCGGGATGAAAGTCACAGACTCGCAGACACAGGACTCGGACTGGGGGGATTGCTGGGCAAGGCTCACGGTGGCATCGTCCCCCCGCGCCAGCGGCAGGGGGCGGGCCAGGTGCTACCGCCCGCCGCTTGCCCAGCTGACGCTGGCTGAGGGCGGGGCGGCCATTCACTCACCTGGTTGGTGACCTGAAATGAAGGCAGAAAACACGATTTAGGGAAAGATCTCTCTAGCTCCAGAGCCCCGATGCCCCGGCTCCTCTCAGGCCAGGACTTACCTCGGACTTAGCATCCAGTCGCGGCTCGCTGCAGCCCTCCATCGCAAGCGTCTAGGGCTCGGACCCCCGATTGATCAGGTGGACTGTCCCCGGGCCGCCAACACTTCCGCTTCCTCCTCCCGCCCCCTCGCGGCCTGGCGCACGCAGCGGAAGTAGGGGGCGCGGAAACAAACGTATTTGTGTAACTCACCCTTAGTGTCAATTAAACATCAGTTTCAAGGAAATACTCAGCAACAGGGACATTTCTGTGGGGAAAAGGTCCGAAGATTTTGGAGATACCTTGTGAAGGGAAGGACAGATTAATTTAAGGAACCCTTCTGACCTGTAGACATGGACTCTTCCCGTCTGCCCCGCCCCCCTCCCCCCCAAGCGCTTTCTGCGCGCTCGCAAACCGGCGGCCGCACAATTGATCCCCAAGTTTAAAAAACAGCTGGACAACCACACTCTTTCGCCGTCGAAGTCTTTGGACAGGGAGATGCCAATTGGAAACTATATGATTAGCTTTTGTCACTCGGATTTATTTCACTGGCCCAGCTGCTGGTGGGGTGGGGATGCTTTTCTTTATCAAGCTGCCACTGACCTACTCCAGCTCTCAACCTGACGTACGGGGATACCTTCTCATCTGGTCTTCCTTCTTTCCCCCTACGCTTCTCACATCCGTTCTACACAGTAGCTAAAGCGATTTTTTTCTCGCCAACTTTTTATTTTGAAAACTTGAAATTTTTTGGAGAAGAGTTGCAAAAGTGGTTCAATGAACATCCGTTTATCCTTCATCTAGATTCATCAACTTAACGTTTTATCCATTTGCTTTACCTCTAGGTACATACACGGTAATAAGGGCACCTCATCTCTAAATACTTGAGCATATAGCGCCTAAAAACAAAGCAATTAACTAAGTCATCACAGTACTACCACCACGGACTCAGGAGATTTAACATTGACAAAATACTATGATCTAACACGTGGGCCAAATTCAATTTTCTCCAGTGGTCCCAACAATATTCTTTTATATATATATATATATATATAAGCACAAGCAGGGGGAGCTGCAGGGGGAGAGGGAGAAGCAGGCTTCCCGCTGAGTAGGGAGCCCAATGCGGGGCTTGATCCCAGGATCCTGGGATCATGACCAGAGCCAAAGGCAAACGCCCAACGACTGAGCCACCCAGGTGCCCCTCAACAATATTCTTTAAAACTGTTTCCTATCTTACCCACTGCTAGAATCTAATCAAGAACTACCCGTTGAATTGTTATCGTTTCTGCTCAATCTCTTCAAATCTAGAACTGCACTGATGAAGAGTCCTTGGGACTACATTGGTTCTTTACTGGGGGCTCTGGGGGAGGATCTGTTTTCCACTTGTTGCCAGAATGCAGGTCCCACTTACTTGCTGGCTTTTCGATGTGGGGTTTTCTGTGTCTAGAGGACATCAGCATTCCTTGGCTTGTGGCGCTCTTCATCTTCAAAGCCATTAATAGGTCAAGTCCTCCTCAAACTTTGAATCACTCTGACCTCCCCTTCTACATCATCTCTCCTCTGCTGTCTTCTTTCACCAATCTCTGACTCCAACTTGAGAAAGTTCTGTTCTTAAGGCCTCAAATCATCATATTGAGCATACTCAGATAATCCAGGATAATTTCTATGTCTTAAGGTCCATAATCTTAATTATATCTGCAAAATCTTTTCAGATAAGTACCCAGATTAGTACTTGATTGAATAATCAGTGGATGAGATTCTTAGGGGGAGGAGCATCTTTAAAATTCTGCCTACAGCAAACAACCTCATAGGATTGTTGGAGGATTACATTAGTTAATGCATGTAAAACCTCTAGAATTGTGCCTGGCATGTAACACTGGGAATCTGTGCCAAAAAGCCACTGACTCAAGGTTATTGGACATAATTAAAAGTACTAACTGACTTGGGAACATAGTCCCTGAATTAATCCAGTGATTTCTTTCCTATGAAAGAAAGTCTGGAAAGATAAAACACTGTGATACATCCCACTGGTGTGTCAATTCCATTTGTTAGGGAGTATTTCTCTGAAGCTCTTGGTTGCCAAGAGATTATGCACACACACACACACACACACACACACCTTAATTACATTAAAATGTTCCCAAAAGGTGAAAAGATGACATATATTAAAAAGTTAATTTTTGTGTTTTTCTGTATTTTTCATACATTTAATTGTTTTTAAAGATTTTAAAAATTTATTTGACAGAGAGTGCACAAGCATGGGGGGAGCGGGACAGGGAGAAGCAGGCTTCCCACTGAGCAGGGAGCCCCGTGTGGGGCTCAATCCCAGGACCCCGGGACCATGACCTGAGCCAAAGGCAGACACTTAACCAACTGAGCCACACATTCCTTTTAAAACTGCTCTTTTTTTAAACATTAGTGTCCCTTTTCAAAAATCTATTGATAAAATTTGGGGAGAGTAAAATGTCAGTAGTGTTTAGGCCAATCTCTGCCAATTATTAATCTTGTTCCTGTGCTCCTGACACTTCACAAGCACATACGATCAACTGTTTATTTTTAAGACCTCCATCATATTAAAGATCAGAAGTTATGCAAGCTTCAGACTTGGAAAACACAGATTTTATGAATAGAGTAAAAAAATGCTAAAATTAAAGCTGTATAACTTGTTTTATTTATGTTTATTTTTTTGTGATTACATGTAAGTAGGACATATAAATAAGAAAACATTTTTTGGAGCTCTTAAACAAACAAATCTAGCACTGACAGATGTGTAGAGGATGTCTCCAAACCATGGCATGAATTCTGACCTCACAAGAGTTACAGTGTAATGAAGAAAACAAAATTGACACACATGAAGCAAGTAGTACTTCAATCTAAGCTTTTATTTTAGGGCTCTTCTGTGTCAAGTGATATTAAGCCAGCTCAAAGTAGCCTGAGCAAAATAGCCAAATCATCCTCTCACAGGGGTGGCCTCTGAAATGTAGGGGTGGAGCCAACTGCAGGAATCTCACAGAATTGTGAGATTTTAATAGTAAAAGGGCCCAATTGCTGTTTATCATCTGTGGTCTGACATTCAGTTTGTCTGTTGGCTTATTCTCTTAGGTTTCTCCATATGTTGTAGAGGAGGGAAACTGCCCGTAGATATATGACCACTAGCATCGCTGAAGTCATAGCCTGTGGCTTATGATCCAAACGGAAAGAGGAAGCTGCTCTTCCATCTCAATTCTTTTTTTTTTAAGATTTTGTTTATTTTATTTTAGAGAGAGAGCACACACACGTGCATGTGCATGCGGGGGTGTGGGGGCACAGAAGGGGAGGGAGGAGGAGGGGGAGAAGAATCTCCAGCATGCAGAGCCCCACACTGGGGGGCTTTTTCTTTTATCGAGGGCCTACTATGTGCCAGGCTCCAGTAATATGGAAATGGGTAAAGCACAGTTGAAAATCCCTGAAGGAGCTCATCTTTTGGCAACAAAGTTACACTAGAATGTGTTAAAGGAAAGCAAATAGTGCTATGTGAGCACAGAGGTAGGGCACCTACCCAAGTCTAGGGTGTCATGGGGACATTCAGGAAATAAATGAGCTGATTCCTAAAGATATAAGATATAGATTAAAGAATATTTAAAAAAAACAGCTCCTCTGGAAGAATAAAATTTGTATATTTATAGATGTGTAAGATATTTTGTCTAGCTGGAACCAATTATTGTGAAGGGACTGGTAAGGTGAGTTAATTTGATGGATAGTTAAGGAATATGGTAGTGGTCGGGAGAGGGTTTACATTTGGCAAATACATGCACCTACCCTGAATCAGTCCCATCCCACTGTGAATGGCCTTGACTACTCAAGGAAAAGTTGGGTAGGGGAAATGCCTTACTGGGCTTCCTCAAAGGCCCCCGTTGGGGAGGGCTGATCACTAGCAGTACTGCCTTAAGAGAGACCCTCATAGGAGTCTGCAGCCCCACCCTTGGAGATTAGGGTTGAGCTCCTGGCCATAGTTAAAGGGAACAAAGGAAAAAGGATCATGACTTGAGCCAAAACCAAGAGTCAGAAAATTAACTGACTGGGGCGCCTCGGTGGCTCAGTCATTAAGCATCTGCCTTCAGCTCAGGTCATGATCCTGGGGTCCTGGGATCAAGCCCTACATTGGGCTCCCTGCTCAGCGGGAAGCCTGCTTCTCCCTCTCCCACTCCCCCTGCTTGTGTTCCTTCTCTCACTGTCTCTCTCTCTGTCAAATAAGTAAATAAAAATCTTTAAAAAAAAAAAGAAAGAAAGAAACTTAACTGAGCCACCCAGGCACCCCTTCCATCTCAATTCTTAAAGAAGGACTCTGATTTGACTATTTGGGTTGTATGCCCACCTCTCCGACCAATACTGGGTCTAGGGTGATGCATTACTATTTTTTCCCTCTGCCCCCTATTGTGGCCACAAGAGGTAGAATTGTGTAATTGGCAGTCACTAGCAACAAAAAGGATAAGAAGATGTACTCTACAGGAAACAGAGGTGAGGATGATGCCAAAAAACTTAGATGAAAAGATACTGAAGGAACAAAAACAATAGATATCCACTAAATACATTTACTAACTCTGTACTATACTATACAATCAGTGGATGTGGTAGGCAAAATAATGGCCCCCCAATGGGTGGCTCAGTTGGTTAAGCGACTGCCTTCGGCTCAGGTCATGATCCTGGAGTCCCTGGATCGAGTCCCGCATCGGGCTCCCTGCTCGGCAGGGAGTCTGCTTCTCCCTCTGACCCTCTTCCCTATCATGCTCTCTGTCTCTCATTCTCTCTCTCTCAAATAAATAAATAAAATCTTTAAAAAAAAAAAAAAAGATAAACTCAGGCCTGTTAAAAATTTTTAAGAGTTTATTGGAACAAAAAAATCGATTCCTATCAGGCAGTGCCAAACCAGAAATGGTAGGAACACTCCACTGACAGGAGCTCAAGAAGAGATTTCATAGAGAAATGGTGGAAGCAAAGTAAGGAAGAGATTGATTGGCTATGGCTTAAAGCCTCGTTGGCTGTGTGTGCTTTGATTGTCCTTAGTGTTTTGACCTTGTAACCTTGAGGCCTTCACAGGCGTAGACTTTGGTTTACTTCACAGAGGCCAGCACAGCAGTAGAGCCATCCCAGTCGAATGGCATCCTTGTTTAATTAGTTTCACAAACATTCACTTCCAAAACCCCAGAATTTATGAATATAGTATGTTATATAACAAGGAAGGATTCAATTTACAAATGGAATTAAGTTTGCTAATCCCAGAACCTTAAAATAAGAAGATGTTCCTGGATTACTGAGGTGGGCCCAGTGTAATCACAAGGGTCCTGATATGTGGAAGATGGTGAAAGAAGAGTTAGAGTCAGAGAGAAAGTGTCAGCGGTAGAGGACAAGAGCCAAGGAAGGCAGGCAGCTTCCAGAAGCTGGAAAAGGAACGGACACGGATTCTCTCATGCAAGAGCCCAGCTAACACCTTGATTTTAGCCCAGGGGGACCCATTTTGGACTTCTGACCTTCAGACTATAAGATAACAAATTTATGTTGTTTTAAACCACAAAGTTTGTGGTAATTTGTTCCAGCAGCAATAGGAAATTAAGACAGTTCTGGAGGCTTGAGAGTCACATCTAAATCTGTCCTCTACCACTCAGGTGTGTGACTTCAGTAAAGGTGGCCTTCCTGAACAACAGCTTTCTAATCTGTAAAAATGAGGCTATTCATATTTGACTTAGAAGGTTTTTATTAAAGGTTAAATGAGATCACATATGTAAAGCACATAGCAAAGTTCCTGAAGATGGTAAATGCTCAATAAATACTGGTTCCTATTATAACCATCATGATATTCAATCCTCAAAAGAAGCATATAAGTGATCTTTGTCATACATTGTCCCCATTTTAAAGATGAGAAAACTAAAGTTCAAGGGTCGCCTAGGTGGCTCAGTGGGTTGAGCGTCCAGCTCTTGATTTCGGCTCAGGTCATGATCTCAGGGTCATGAGATAGAGCCCCACGTTGGGCTCTGCATTCAGGGGGAGTCTGCTTGGGATTCTCCCTCTTCCTCTCCCCCTGCACCTCCCCCCCCAAGCCTCCCCCCCCCACCGCTCATGCTCTCTCAAATGAATAAATAAATCTTAAAAAAAAAAGAAAATTAAGTTCAAGAATGTTTGGCAACATCACCAATAGGGAAAACCTCAAACTCTGGTTTTAATTTACAGTCTGCAGTGTAATTTCAGAGAACTCCAGAGGGATTCAGAACTCCCAGAATACGTGCTGAAATCCTTCTCAGCTTCCTTGTGCTAACTGAATGTTCTACTTGTACTCCAGGCTATTCAAGAATATGAGTGATTGTGTGTGTGTTTGTATGTGTGTTTTACTGCAGGGGTGGGGGTCATGGGAGATAGTAGTAGTAATGGATGGGCAACATAAGCAAAGATGCAGAGCTGGGAATAAACCATGATTACTGATCCTAGAAGCATAGTAGGTTTTAGAGCTTAAAGCAGATTACACAAATTCTTAGCCTTTGGGCCAAACCTGGCCTACCCACATATTTAAAACCAAACAAAGAAAACAAAATGAATTATATAAAAAACTGAGTAAGAATGCATTTAGATAGGTTTTACATGTTACAGTTTGTCACTGTCCCCACATTCTTCTTTTCATTTCACCTGGCCAATATGCACATTTATGTGAAACCTGCAACAAGACACAGGTTCCAACTTCTGGCTTAAAGGGACCTTACAGAGTCTCTTATTTAAAATGAGACCTAAGTAGGTTAAGTGCTCGGCTTATAGAAACATAGCTAGATTGTGGTAGTCATGACTTCTGATCAAGTGGGGGAGAATTATTAAGCCATCCCACAGGCAGATGAGGCCAAATTATGTAAGGTTTGGATATGTTCTTTTCTTTTCCTTTTTTTTTTTTTTTAAGATTTTTATTTATTTATTTGAGAGAGAGAGAGAGCTCAAGCAAACACAAGCAGGGGGGAGGGGGGGCAGAGGAAGAGGGAGAAGGAGACTCCCTGCTGAGCGGGGAGCCAGATGATGCTGGCTAGATCCCAGGACCCTGGGATTATGATCTGAGCTGAAAGCAGATGCCCAAGGGACGACCCACCCAGGTGCCCTGGATATGTTCTTAAGTATTGCAAAAAGCCTGTGTTTGGGGATGGTGTTTTGGGAATGCAATGCAGGCTCAAGGCAGATGATGACAGGATGCATACACATACAGTAGAAAGATAGCTAGACATATTCCTATTAAATAGTATAAGATAGTGGGTAGTCATGGTGGTGCACTACGAATGAGTTACAGGTATATAGAGAAATTGATCCTCATAACTCTAGGGAAAACTGGGTAGACCTGAGCCTGGAGGATTCCTTGAGCTGGTTAACACTGTGATGACAACCTTACTTGATTGTCAGGTGTTATACAAATATTGCATAACAATAACCACCATTGTTATTCTTATTTTTTTCACATTTAACATCTCAGCAATTGCATTGCAACATTGCATCGGATTGCTTCTTATGGTGACAGGTAGCCAGACAGTAGTTGTGACTCAGTTGTTTTTTCAAGTGCATGCATGAACTTGGTCATAGCTGATCAACACTTCTATTGAGTTAGGGGTATTGTTTGTATACTTACTATGTTTAACTGCCACTTAAAATGTCTTTAAAAAGATGATGCTTTATTTGGCATAACAAAAAGTTACTACGTATGGAAATAGAACAATGGGTGTAAAGTTGCATCAGTAGGGCAAATATGGTTCATTGGAGTAATGACCAAAAATCCATGTTTTCTCACAAAACAACCAAATAATCTATAGTTCCTTAAAAAAGTAGATAGCCTTGAGTAGATAAAACAAAGAGGTAGCTTATTCCAGTTTAAGGTTGGATAAATTACCAAATCCCTCAGAGTATGAGAAAGAAATTTATGAGGATGAGATAGCAGGTTTTGAGACACAAGTACTTTTGTTAAGACGTCAAACATCACTTTGTCAGAAACATCCTGCTGTTTTTGAATAGAAGCTCTTGAATTTTCATCGGTGGCTGAGAAAATGAAACTATGAGTTTAGTCAAGTAGGAAATGGTGAAAAACCTTGATATTCTTGACAACCATCAAAATCAGTCTGTTGGAGTTAAAGTCAATAGAAGGCATGGATTATATTATATTGTTTATCTGTATGTATCATGTGGGAAAAAGTTTGGGAAGCACTGAAATAGATAATAAATGCAACAGGAGCTTTAAGAAAGAATTTTAGGATGGATCCAAGATGAACAGATGGGAAGTTATAGCCAATACCAACTTGAAAAATGTCTAAACTCATTCATCATCAATTAAAATAAAATGAGATATCCTGAAATCCACTAAGTTCTAGGATTTTTCTCTGATAGTCTCCTCTCTCAAGCTCCTCACTTACCTCCTTTTTTTTTTATCCCCTCCTTTTCATCCTCTCTCTCCTTCTTCCATTCCCACCTTCTCAAACCCTCCTCATACTCTTCTCTCATGAAGAGAGGTGTAATAATGAATTTCTGTTGCCTGTCCTCCTGCTGACTCGGATGTCCTTGGGGCTCAATCTCCAACCTAAGTGGTTCATCAATGGTGTGAAATTTTTCTGAATAGACAGTTCAGAGGAATTCTGGCACCTTCTGTTGCAACAATACTTTTTAGCTTCCTTCAATCCCCAGCTTATCTTCTGAGTACCCTCCCTGGCTTGTCAACATCTTCACTGCTCCTGCCTCCTTCCTGCTTTGAAAAGAATTTTGGATCTGCTGCTGGAAATCTAGGTTGAAGTCCCATTCTGCCACTTGTGCAGCCTTGGGAAACAATTTACACTCTCCAAGCCATAGCTACCGTGTTTGTAATGTGGCGACGTCCCTATCTCACCTGCCTACTTGACTGTGGTAAGGATCCAACGAATATATGAGAAATGCCAAAGTTTCTATTAAGAGTAAAGCCTGAATCAAATCTGAATATATATCACCGCTTCATTGCTAAAATAATATCTCACTTAGTTAACATAGTTAAACAGTTCATTAACAAATTAAAGTTGCATTACCATATACATTTTTAAAATTTCTGGAGGTAAAACTTCACATTTTTATTTGGCTTTTAGAATTTGAGGCAAGTGTATCAATTACCTGGCTATTCCTTTTAATTTGATTATTTGAAGTTTTGGCAGGTATAGCAATTAGCTGTTGCTATGTAAAAACAAACTAACGACCCCCTCCCCAACACGCACAAATTCCCAAAGTCATACTACAAGCAAACATTTATTTACCTTACAATTCTCAAGGGTTAGCAATGTGTTGGCCAGTCTAGTCTGGGCTCAGCTCAGGTGGTTCTGCTGTGCTCCAGGTGTCTTTTACTGTGTTTCTGGGACCAGCAAGCTAGCCCAAGCACATTCTTCTCAAGGCGATGGTAGAAGTGCAAGACAGCAAGCAGAAACACAAGCTTGTTAAGGTCTAGACTTGGAACAGGCACACCATTATTTCTGCCCTATTTTATTGAACAGAACAAGTTACATGGCTGAACTCAGTGTCAAGGAGTGGGGAAATACACAGTTGATTCTCATTATTTGTGGTAGTTATGGTCTATAAAGTCACCATGAATACTGCATTACTAAATACAGAACCATTGTCCCCAGGGGAAATACAGGTTCGTTTCCTGTGAGCCTCTGATCACATTTTCATTAACGGATCAATACATAACCTTGTGTAATGTGTTTCTGTTTAGAGACATCTCACTCAATACATACTGTTGAGTCATTAACATTAAACTTCTGGCCAACAATACCATAACTCATGCTTGAAGGAACTTATCTGACACATGTATTTTCTGTGTAAGGCACATCACAGCCTTCTTGCGTTTGGGAACACTGGACAGAACGTCTGCATAATGCTTGGGGCCATATGTACTCTGAAATCATCAATAAAAAGTGGAAAAATGCAAAAAAAAAAAAGCGGCATTAAAAATTGCAAAGAGGACATTTGTTTCTAGTGCAAGACCTAAAACAAAAAGGAAGAATATTGCCTGCTCAACCTTAGCTGGAAACTCAAGTTTTTTGCCACTGCGCATGTCTGCAAATGACTGTGGAAGTGACATGAGTATTAATTTAGGGGTTACAAATAATGTCAGCAAGTAGGCAAATTCAAAATGCAGAATCCATGAAAAACAAGGATCAACACTGCTTTGCCCCTTAGTGGGAAAAAACTTCAAAGTTATAAGGTGAAAGAGGGAGGTGAAAGGAGGGTTAAAAAAAATGGGGGCCAATAATGCAGACTCTTGAGCTCCATCTCAGACTTACTGAGTAAAAATCTGCATTTCAGATTCCCCAGATGTTTGTATATTCAAGTTTGAAAAATACTGTCTTCAATATGATGACAGGTACATTCATGCCAGAGTGTGGAAGTTAAACCCTACAAAGACTGGGGGTCTACTATATAATATTTTTATGAGTCTGAAAGTTTGGGGACATACTGGGACAGCCTCTCTAAGGTGAAGAATAACTTACTTCATCTTGCAATTCCTATTAATAGAGAAGAGGCAGAGGACTTGGGCCTCTTTGGCTTTTCGATAGCAGCATATGCCACACTTGAAAATATAGCTGCAACACATTTATTGGGCAATATGGATGGCTGCCAGTTTGAGTGGGTCCCTGAGCAAGACAGTGATCTGCAGCAAGTCCATGCTGAAATGCAAGCTGCTTGCTGTTTGGCCCTATGTCTCAGCAGATCCAACGGTACTAGAGAAGTCCATAGTCAGTAAGGATGCTATGTGGAGTCTTGGGTAATCCTAACAAAGGAATCACAGTGCAGAACCTCAGGGTTCTGGAGCAAGGCCATTCACTGACAGCCTGTTATTTGAAAAGCAGCCCCTGGCATGCCATTGAAAACCTGGCCATACAGCTAAGTATTACGCAACTATGGCTGCTTATCATAAGCTGGACATTTCAGATTTACCAAGTCACTTTCGGGTAGGTATAACAGCAATCTATCAGATAGATAAGGAGAGAAAGGAGTCAAAGGATTGGAAATTCCTCGGAGGTCAAAGAACAGTGGCCAGAAGAACATGAATGGGAGAGTTGGAAGTTCCTCAAGAAAGGCAAACTCAGCATAATAAAATTATCTTTTTCTCACTTCTAAATGCTCCTCTCCCAGAATGCCCTCTACTGGGTGCAGAGTAGCAATATGCACTGGATCCCAGGTCAAATCTCTGGAGTTAACAGACAATTCCTGCTCATCAAAGGTATACCTCCCTAAAACAGTTTCTCTTTAATCTGTGCCTACCTCTCCAGCTCCATGGTTATTGCCTTAATTTTCTCATCATTTCACTCTTACAAATAATCCTACATTATTGACAAATTATGTTTCAGCATATCTGATGACTCTATTCGTTCCTCAAGTATTTATGGAGCATCTACTATGTATCAGACACTGGGCTAGGCTTTAGGGAACAATGTGAAGAATTTAAAAAGACACTCCTGCAGGCCTCATGGGATTTATAGTCTCGTGGAGGAGAGAGATGAAACAGTCAACAAAACAAAGATGCAACACACAGAATGGGAGAAGATATTTGCAAATGACACTACAGATAAAGGGCTGGTATCCAAGATCTATAAAGAACTTCTCAAACTTAACACCCAAAAAAAACGAATAATCAAGTCAAAAAATGGGCAGAAGACATGAACAGACATTTCTCAAAAGAAGACATACAAATGGCTAACAGACACATAAAAAAATGTTCATCATCATTAGCCATCAGGGAAATTCAAATCAAAACCACATTGAGGTACCACCTTATACCAGTTAGAATGGCAAAAATTGACAAGGCAAGAAACAACAAATGTTGGCGAGGTTGTGGAGAAAGGGGAACCCTCTTACACTGTTGGTGGAAATGCAAGTTCGTACAGCCACTTTGGAAAACAGTGTAGAGGTGCCTCAAAAAATTAAAAATAGAGCTACCCTATGACCCAGCAATTGCACTACTGGGTATTTACCTCAAAGACACAGATGTAGTGAAAAGAAGGGCCATATGCACCCCAATGTTCATAGCAGCAATATCCGCAATAGCCAAACTGTGGAAAGAGCCGAGATGCCCTTCAACAGACGAATGGATAAAGAAGATGTGGTCCCTATATACAATGGAATATTACTCAGCCATCAGAAAGGATGAATACCCAACTTTTACATCAACATGGATGGGACTGGAGGAGATTATGCTAAGTGAAATAAGTCAAGCAGAGAAAGTCAATTATATGGTTTCACTTATTTGTGGAACATAAGGAATAGCATGGAAGACATTAGGAGAAGGAAGGGAAAAATGAAGGGGGGAAAATCGGAGGGGAGACGAACCATGAGAGACTACGGCCTCTGAGAAACAAACTGAGGGTTTTAGAGGGGAGAGGGGTGAGGGGATGAGTTAGCCTGGTGATGGGTATTAAAGAGGGCACATATTGCATGGAGCACTGGGTGTTATATGCAAACAATGAATCATGAAACACTACATCAAAAACTAATGATGTATTGTATGGTGACTAACATAACATAATAAAATAAAATAAAATTTTTTAAAAAAGAAAAAGAAAATCCTGCATAAAATCCTACCGTGGTTCCCTGCTGTTTTCAGAATGCAGCCGGGATGTCTTGATGGGCTTGTCCCTTCTTACCGCTCCAGCATCACCTCTAGCCTCAGCGCTTCAATCTGCTGGTTTCTACAGCCACGGTGCACACTTTCCCTTCTGCAGAGCATCTTCCTCTGCCTGGCCAATGTCTACTAGGTCTTTTTTTTTTTTTTAAGATTTTATTTATTTATTCGAGAGAGAGAGTGAGAGAGAGAAAGAGCACAAGAGGGGGGAGCGGGAGAGGGAGAAGCAGACTCCCTGCCAAGCAGGGAGCCCGATGCGGGACTCGATCCCGGGACTCCAGGATCATGACCTGAGCCGAAGGCAGTCGCTTAACCAACTGAGCCACCCAGGCGCCCCTAATGTCTACTAGGTCTTAAGGGCTCACTCCAGCTGTACACCTTCTGCTGGAAGCTTCTGGACACACCCTCCCCCTTGAGCTGCACATCTCTGCAGTTCTACACCTCATGCTACCACTATCACATATGTATCACACTTCATTGTGATTTTTCATTCTTCTGTCCACCTCTTCTACTCTATGGTGAGTGCAGGGTCTGATTCATAATCTGTGCTTGACATTTTTTTTCAGACGTAATTGAATAGGTATATAGAGGGCACCCTTTCCCACTCTCCCCCCCGACTCTGCAACATCAGAAAAGGCCAACATATCACCTCTGCACCGTGACAAATGAGCTTTTAGGACAGGATCCCCGGGCATCCGTGGCCTTCAGTACTCCTGATGTGTGGGTGGCAATCCCGTCTCGCCTCTCGGGCTCCCCCTAGCGCCTCCAGATGAAGCTGCAGGAATGGCAGGGCACGCGTGAACATGCGGTCCCAGGCCCGTGCATGGCGCATGCGTAGCGCGCGAGCGCCTGGCTCGGATAGGAACAGTCCAAGTGAGAGGGGAGCTGGCTGTGGATTCAGATTCTTTTTCTTTGTGCAGTAGGGAGGTGGCTTCTCTTCTCCTCTTCGATTGTATCTTAATTTGTAAGACTTGGGTGTGGCTCTGCAGAGAGCAAGAAAGGCACTAGAGTGTTGTCAAGCTTTTCTTCGTTCTTCAGCCCCCCACCCGGGGTGGGGGCGGAGGGTTAGCCGGTCCCAGGTCAAGAAGCGCGGGGGCGGAAGCGGCGGCGGCTGTGACGGCGGCGGCTGTCAGACTTGGAGAGGGGCCGGGCGGAGCGGCAATGGAGGGTCAGCGCTGGCTCCCGCTGGAGGCCAATCCCGAGGTGAGGGCGGCTCGGATCTCGGCCTGAGGCCGCGGGCAGGGGTCGAGGGAAGCGGGCTGCCGCGGCTAGTTCAGAGCGTTTGTTTCTATAAATTGTGTTCTGTTTCGTTTTCAGGTCACCAACCAGGTGAGTGAGGTGTCTGTCGCTCGGGACCCCGGAGCCCTCCCTGCCCGCCTGCATCTCTACGCTTACTGGGAATCTGGAATTAGATTCAGTGAGGGCCCCTCTTGCTCTGCTTCAGACGGGTGTGCCCCCTTTACGGCCGTGTGCCTCCCACCTGGCTCCTGGAGATACTCCCAGCTGTCTGAGTCCCTCCTCTGGTCCCACTGCCGTGTCATCACGTTTCCTCGGGTCTCCGGGTCTGAGGCTTGTGGCACGTTGACCCTGTATTCCCATACCTCTTCCCTCTTCGTTTTGCTTCCTGCTAGTGCCGATTCCATAATTTCCCAACCCTTGTACCTTCTGGGTGACTAATTTATCTACACTACCTGACTCCAAGCTTTGTAAACTCGCCCACCCAGTCCCTGTAATTTCATCCACCGCCCGCACTATGAAATCATCTTCCAATCATCTTCTCTTGCTCCATCAAGTCACTTCTCTTCCCTGCCACGCCCCCTTTCTTTTCCAGTCCCTTAAAACTGGAATTCAGTTTCGCTTTGATACCATAGAAAGCGCAGTAATAGGGACCCACGCCATTCTTTGCCCACCTACAAACACTTAAAGTTCCTCTGGGTATGGAAGGTTCAGGTTTGGTGAGGGAAAAGGGAACATCTCCCCGCCACTCGATTAAAAGAACAGTAAGTGCTACCAGGTATAAACTTTTGATTTGCTCAGGTGTATTTTGTCCTGGCCTGTTTTTCATTCTCAACAGCTCATTGACTTTTTACTGCTCTCTTACTTTATCATATGATATACTTCCTTCCCGCCGCCCATAATCTTCCTTTTCATCACCAAGGAATAATGATTCATCACATACTTAATTGATTTTTTGTTTTCCAAGCTTGTAGAAAATTCCTTATATACAGAAAGTAGATAGAAATGCTTTATTTTAATGTTGACAGCAAATCCTAAATCTTATGCAGTTTATTTTATGTTTTCAGAATGACTCCAAACTCTTCTGTCTCTTTAGTAACCTAGAAATGTAAAAAACTGAAAACCAGCATTTATCTTTTATATTACTCTGTAGGTGGCATTCCCTGTCCATTATCATGTCCATTTTTTTTGTTTCCCCCCTTTGAAATTTGCTGTTAATTTTTTTCCTTAAAACACTTTGACACTTTTGTAAAAAGAGAAAAAAAATCTTTGGGCCGAAAAAGTCAGTATTTGCAACTTCTGATTTAGTGCCATAGTGAAAGAGGTATTTTTCTCTCAGATTTAATCCAAAATGATTTTTACACCTTTTGTGAAAAATCAGTTTACCATATATGTAGACTCTGTTCTTTTCCATTTATCTATGTATCTGTTCTTTTCCCAATTCCACACTGTTTTGATTACTGTAGTTTTGTAGTAAATCTTGAAATCTAATGGTATGGATCTTCCCACTGTTCATTTTTGAAATTGTTTTAGGTTATTTTATAGCTCCTTTGCCTTACCATACAAATTTTAGAATCAGCTCATCAAGTTCTACAAAAAAATCGTGATTTTGATGGTGAATGTGTGTCTAAGTATATAGATTTAATTTGGGGAAATTAACATCTTAAAAATACTGAATCTTGTAATCCATTAAGGTGGTATATCTCATCATTTACTTGGGTCTTCTTTGATTTCATTCAACAGTGTTTTGTAGTTTTAGCATTTAGGACTTGCACATATGTTAGGTTTATATCTAAATATTTAATGATTTTTGGTACTATTATAAATGATACTGTTTTAAAATTTCAATTTCTAATTGTCCATTGCTATGTATAGAAATGCAGTTGATTTTTATATGTTGACTTGTATCCTACTACCTTGCTAAATTCACTTACTCTGGTGGCTTTTTTGTGGATGTTTTGGAACTTTCTATATAGACCATAATTTTCTCTGTGAATAGACTGTTTTTTATTTGTTCCTTTTCAGTCTGTGTGCTTTTTATTTCTTATTGCACTGGTTGGGACCTTCAATACAAAGTTGAATAGAATGGAGAGAGAGGACGTCCTTGTCTTGTACCAGACCTTGGGTGGAAAACATTTGATTTTTCATCATTAGTTATATTAATTGTAGGGTTTCAGTAAATACTTTTTCTCAGATAAAGAAGTTTCCTCTTTTTCCTAGTTTGCTGAGAGTTTTTATCATGAGTCAGTGTTCAATTTTCTCAAATGACTTTTCTGCATCCCTTGAGATGATTATTTAAGGAAGAAATAATACCAATTCTGTGTAAACATAGAAGAGGAGGGACACTTACCAATTCATTTTAACGGCCAGCATTACCAGACAAGCCATAATATGAGTAACTGCAGACCAGTATCCCTCATGGGATCTAAAAATCTTAACAAAATGTTAGCAAAGAGAATGTAGCAACATGTAAAAAGGATAATAATTCATGACTAAGAGCAGTTTATGCAGGTTATTGGAAAGCTAGTTCATCATTCAAAAGTCAATCAATATAATTAACCATATAACAGACTAATGAACAAAACTATTTTTTAGATGATATTGTTATTTGTTAATAAGATATAAACTTATTTAACTCTGATGTGATCTAGCTGCTATTGGACTTTCCCCAGGTACTCTTAATAAACTATAAAACACATTCACTAAAAGAAACCACAAAAAAACAAAAAGTGTACTTTTTCGCATTAATTAAATAATATTTATATAATATAATATAAATAATAATACATTTTATAATGCCAGGTATCTGAGAAGGAGCTGGTTATTCTTTGGTGATTAAAATATTCATGGTTTTCTGCTTTTCATTTCAGTGGGAAGATAGACAATAAACAAGTAAGCAAACAATTAGCAATTGTTTTAAGTACAATGAAAAAAATTAATAGGGTACTGTGATCGAGACCATCAGGAGAAACATAATAGGTTGGATGGTGACAGGAGGCCATTCTGAGGTGACATAAACAGGGAAAAGATGTTATATAGTGTATGATTCTATACTATTTCTGGCTTGCTTTGGCATGGTTCAGTTTATTTTAAAGAAGTAATATGCTTTTAGGGAAGAATGGGAAAAAATCTAAGGAGTGATTAGCTTTAACCAAAATTTTTGTGGTTGTTTCTTTATTCTCTGTATATTAGTGACAAAACTGAGGGTAGAAAATGAATAGAAATTTAATAACTGACTTAAAATTTGGAGAATTAGTAAATTAAACCAGATAAACCCCAACAGTATCTATCCCCACACTATTTCCCTATCTTAATGGAATCTTAGGCCTTTTACTTGTTACAGTTTGATAGTTGCATATGTTATTATTGTACTCTTAGTTTGAGCAAATACTGTTTTATGTTCTAATGATGCCTAATTTGTAGAAGAATGATCAATCCATATTTACTATATGGAGATCATTATTAACTGTCAAATATTAAGTAGTAACCATGTGTCTCTGTAGATGTGATAAGCAATGATTTTTCTTACTGATTAATATGCTGTCAGTCCCTTCTAAGGATACTTTGTCATGTTGCAGGTAGGACTTACCTGGAATAAAACCAGTTAAGTGATAAAAAAAATTATTCTCATTTAACTACTATTCTCCTATTTCTGTATCTAGCAATTACTAGTAGTATATGTTTATTAGTAGTAATATCAAGCAAGTACTAAATAAATGTAATTTCTGTTAAAACCTAAATCATTAACAAATAAGTAATAAGGAGGAGTTTATTGCTGCCCTGAGCAGGCCATTAAAGACCGGAGAAAGTGGCTTTAGAACAAATTTGAAAGGAAAGTGAATTTTATTTTTCTATTTTCTTCAATTTATAAAATCAGAGTCTTTGTTATTTGACTGTCACCTAAAGAAGGAGGAGGAATTCATTATAAATTAGGGGCAGAGGGTAACCGTTTTTCAGGTAGAGAAATCTAGTTTTTGCGCAAAACCCGGAGGGAATAGGTGGTTATAGACCCTTTGAGAATGCAAAGAGTTCTTTGTAGCTAAAGTTAGAGAACAAGGTACAAAAAAAGAGACTTCAGACAATGAAAAAATGAGGCTAGAAAAGTAAATAGGGGGATGAGAGCATCCTGGAGCTCTGCATGTGGGTTTTGGCAGTGTGAGCTTAAAGAATGATGTAAACTCTCAGACTCCGTTTTCTCACTGGTAAAAGGCTATATTAAAACCTACCTTGGGCGCCTGGGTGGCTCAGTTGGTTAGGTGACTGCCTTCGGCTCAGGTCATGATCCTGGAGTCCCGGGATCGAGTCCCGCATTGGGCTCCCTGCTCAGCGAGGAGCCTGCTTCTCCTTCTGACCCTCCCCCCTCTCATGTACTCTCTCTCATTCTCGCTCTCTCAAACAAATAAATAAATCTTTAAAAAAAAAAATTAAAAAATAAAAAATAAAACCTACCTTGCCAGTTGCAATAAAGGTGAAGTACATTAAACCTTTTAGCATGGTTTCTGATACATGATACTTTTTAAAAATATTTACAAATAATTTTAAATTTATTTGGTGGAAAATTTTGTCATTGGACCATAGAATAAAAAAGATAAGTGGCCTAAGGATCTTTTATGGGCACATATTCTTTTTTTTTTTTAAGATTTTATTTATTTGAGAGAGAGAGCACACATGAGCAGGGGGAGGGGCAGCATGAGAGAGACAAGCATACTCCCTGTTAGCAGGGAGCCCAACACAGGGCTCCATCCCAGGACCCTGAGATCATGACCCGAGCTAAAGTCAGACACTTAACCTACTGAGCCACCCAGGCGCCCCTAAAGGCACATACTCTAATTTACTCATTTTTCTTGACTGGACAAAATTTTAGTGGCATTGTGAAAATTTAGTGAGCTAATCAATCAGAATTTTGTTATTTTGTTATCCAATGTTTAGAAAAGCCAAGAGACTGGTATTAGAGGTTTTAAGTCTGTTATCCTGCTTGATGCAAACTGGATGCTTATAACTGTGTAGAGATGGCTTTGCAAATGCATATATAGAATACTCTGTGGGTAGTCTGGAGAGATTTTTTTGGAATAGTTTTAAGATTGTTATTTTGAGTTTTCCTCCAGTTTTGTAAATTTAGCCAAAATACATATGTGTGTCAGTTCTATAGTTTTTTTTTTTTTGGGTAACTTACAAACTATATATACCTATTGTAAAAATAACACATTTTTTTAAAACTGGAAAATAAAAAAGTTGAGTTCACACCACCCAAGCTAACTGCAGTCAATATTTTAGAAAATTTCCATCCAATCTTTCTCTGTTTGCATAGGATAATTTTAAACACAGGTTTTGTTTTTGTTTTCATGATCAACATAAGACAGCTTCATGATTTAAAAAAAAAAGTGAGAGGTAAAAGTTGAAAGCCTTCTTCCTCACCCTTTCTCCACTTTTCTCCACTTCCCAGAGGTAGTTACTATTAATAGCTGCTTTTGTTCTTTTTATTCATATGATAACTTCCTGTGTGAATCTTACAGAAATCTGGTCAGATGATGCAACTAATGTACTTGATAGATATTGATTGAATTTTTTATATCAATCTCATTTGATTAGCAATATGAGTAAAAAGTTAAAAAGTGTGAGTCCAGTTAAAATTTAGCCATTTTTGTGTTAATTTAGTCATTCATTCCTCAGTTTGTTACTTACCAGTCTCACTACAGTTGCTGCCTTGGATCTTGGTACTTTTTGTACTTAATAACTTTGGCTGCCATGGAGTCAGTTGACAACAAAGGCCCTCTACTTCACAGTAATTGACCAGTTTTGTCCAGAGTGTCACTAAAATGTTTAACTGTTACTTGCTGTTTGCGGCACAGAAGTGAAATTACTCTGTTATGTGTACCATCTTGTTTTATAATTTTATGACTGTATGACTTTTGGGGGTATATAAAATTAACAAATTTAAATCCTCTTTTCAGGGTTCATGATACTTTTACTTTTAGAGCTCTCAATCCTGGGCAGGTAGTATTCTTCTATCCAAGTACTAACCAGGCCCAGCGCTGCTTAGCTTCTGAGATCAGACAAGAGCCGGGTGCGTTCAGGGTGGTATGGTTGTAGACTGAGCAGGTAGTATTCTGAGTTGATTAAATGAATGCCTGGTTTAGATTAGGCAAATACATCTTTCACAAATAAAAATGAATACATTTTAAATACGTGTCCATAGCTTAATGGACATACATAGACATACAGATGGCAAGATTATTTGTTAAAATAGGGATATAATCTTCAGTTCAACAAGTATAACTTGAGTGTCTTTGGTTTAGCCAGGTACAGTGCTAGGGGATGGGATTAAAAAAATGAATAAGACACAGTTCCTTCCCTTGATTTTGTCAATTTTAATTCTTTTTGGTTTCTAGATAAAACTAAATAAATTGGTTTAGTGCTTTAAAAAAACCTGAATATTGAGAAGGGCATTAACTAAGAATTTTGGAGAAAGTGGAGAATGGAGAGAGTAGTTTGGAGTGAGTGGGAATCAGATGAAGAATAGGTATAATACAGAGGAGCCCATTGATTTCTGTGGCCCCAGACTGTTGGAGAGCATGTGACTTGATAAACTTAATAGGTGTTGAGCACATTCTGCCGAGAGAAGTTTTTTAATTTAATATATTTCTTATTAAACATATCTAGGACCTTATTTTTGACCAACCATATTATCATTAGAGTTTCTTCACCAGGCAGAGAAGGAGTTTCTCTGTTTAATTAGGAAAGTCTTTTCTTATAGAACCTGACTATGAGACGAATGGCACTGTTTATGTAACATGGCATTTTCTATTGGTTTTGCAAGATCTCAACTGATGGTCCAAGTACATGCAATCATTCTTCAGGGAGAAGTACACAAGGCACTGTCTTATTTTCAAATTTTAGATAATGTTAGATCAATAGATAACTTATATTCTTTTTTCTTTCTTTCTTTTTTTTTTTTTTTTTTAGAGAAAGAGAGCACATGCAAGAGAGGGGAGGAAGGGGCAGAGGGCAAGGGAGAGAGAGACTCCTAAGCAGGCTCCGTGCTCAGCTCAGAGCCCAACATGGGGCTCTACCTCACAACCCTGAGATCATGACCTGAGCTGAAATCAAGAATTGGATGCTTAACTGAACTGAGCCACTCAGGCACCCCAATAACTTATATTCTTGAACTAAGATATAATGATGCATTTTTTAGAGGGGGAGGGGCAGAAGGAGAAGGAGAAAGAGAATCTTAAACAGTTTCCACGCCCAGCGGGGAGCCCAACATGGGCTTCGATCTCACAACCCTGAGATCATGACCCAAGTTGAAATCAAAAGTCGGATGTTTAACTGACTGAGCCACCCAGCTGCCCCATGATGCATTTTTAATATGATTTTTTTCCCCTCTGCTCCTTTTTTTCTTTCATCTAAACCTTATTTTGTGGTGGTGTACTTTTATAAATTAACAGCTTCATTCAACACAAACATTTATTAAGACTTCATTGTGAAATTGACATCATTCTCATTTTTTCTCTCTGCAATAGATTAGGGTCTGACATTTTATTTTCCTATGAAATCTTAGGAGTTTAAAAAACCACTAATCTTGGGGCGCCTGGGTGGCTCAGTCGTTAAGCATCTGCCTTCGGCTCAGGTCATGATCCCAGAGTCCTGGGATCGAGCCCCGCATCAGGCTCCCTGCTTAGCGGGAAGCCTGCTTCTGCCTTTCCCACTCCCCCTGCTTGTGTTCCCTCTCTCGCTGTCTCTCTCTCTGTCAAATAAATAAATAAAATATTTAAAAAATAAAAAAACACTAATCTTTTGTTACAGTTGTTTTGCCAAGTATGAAAGACAGTGAAGTTGAATAGGTTTCACTGAGGTCAGGAAGCCCTTAGTTTACTTCTCATATCAAGCATTTTCTGGTGTTCATATTATCACTGGACTTCTTTGGCTTTATGTACTTTTTGCTCATTGATATAATTTGTGATGTATATCTATCTTTAAACCTCAAGTCTCATCTTTGGTAAGCAGGATAAACTGTGTTGATCATCTAATATAATTATTTGCTCGGACCCAAATACATCTTAAAAATCATGTACTGGAAATGAGTTTAACATACCAACCAAACTAACTTGTATGTGTTTGGTGAAGTCCTGGTTTATTATGTTCAATCCCAAAGTAATGGATTTTTAAAAAAGGGATTTTGCTTAATATATTATAAAATTTTAATGTTTTTTAATTGGTATAATATATTGCTGTCTCTTCCCACCCTGTTCATGGAAAACCTGCTTTACTTCATTCTCACTAAACATCAGTAATAATTATACCTTTCATTCCCTCTTATTTATTAGATTTGTAGTAATACATGTTCATAATTTCCCTGTTAACACTACAGTTTTTGTTTGTTTTCAACTTTTTACCAGTTTCTCAAACAATTAGGTCTACATCCTAACTGGCAGTTTGTTGATGTATATGGAATGGATCCTGAACTCCTTAGCATGGTACCAAGACCAGTGTGTGCAGTGTTACTTCTCTTCCCCATTACAGAAAAGGTAATTGTTAACTAAGATAACAAAGTTTCTGGTAAATGTAATGTTTTCTTTCAATGCTGAATGAAAAACATACTCTTCTTTAAGAACAGATGACCTCCTTCTTGCATGAAATGAGGAAATCTAAAAGACATCTTAAAAAAAAAACTAGTTTTGGGGTGCCTGGGTGGCTCAGTCAGGTGTCTGCCTTCAGCTCAGGTCATGATCCCAGGGTCCTGGGATCGAGCCCCGCATTGGGCTCCCTGCTCAGCGGGGAGCCTGCTTCTCCCTCTCCCACCCCCCCTGCTTGTGTTCCCTCTCTTGCTGTGTCTCTCTCTGTCAAATAAATAAATAAATCTTAAAAAAAACCCCAAACCCTAGTTTTATTAAAGAGATGATATTTAGGGCGCCTGGGTGGCTCAGTCATTAAGCGTCTGCCTTCGGCTCAGGTCATGATCCCAGGGTCCTGGGATCGAGCCCCACATCAGGCTCCCTGCTCCGTGGGAAGCCTGCTTCTCCCTCTCCCACTCCCCCAGCTTGTGTTGCCTCTCTCGCTGTGTCTCTCTCTGTCAAAAAATAAATAAAAATCTTTAAAAAAAAAAAAATTGTATCTCCTCAACTTAAAAAAAAAAAAAAAGAGCTGATATTTAGATTTTAATGTATAGATTGACAGTAAAGCCCTGAGTTAGACTTTTAAACTTGGCTAATTTTCTTCTTTTATAAAATACGATTTTTTGCCTCAGCGTGTTTTGATATCACATTTAATCACATTTCGTTGTATATGCTTTAGAAATGTTAAGTACTAGAATAATCTTAAATCTGTCTTAGAGAAGGTATGAATAAAGAATATTCACAATTTCAGTATATAAAATATGTAATTATTTCCAATATATATATAAAAAGAAGTCTTTTCAGAATAAACTCAGTATGTGTGGAAATCATTAAGTTTAAATACAGCTTTATTGGTAGATTTAGGATGTGTTGGGGATTATAATTAGCTGTTCTTAGAGTTCTGTATTTAATTTCAAATCTCCGTATTTCAGGCCTTGTCTAGATATATATATTATGGAGCCAGAACTTTTAAGTTCTTTTTTTTTTCTTTCTCCATATACTTCTTTTTTTTTTTGCTAGTAATTTTTTTTATTATGTTAATTTTTAAAACAGCTTTTGAGTTCATATCCTTCTGATTTTTATTTTTAAACTTAGAAACAACAGGATGAAGTCAGTAGTTGTGAAAAATGAGGAAGTAAATGGAAAGATGTGGGAGAAGTGAAGTACTGATGACTTGGTGTATACATGCTCAGGTCATCTTATTTTTCAGGAATAAATGGAGCCAAGTCTCACAGAAAATAAGAATTAGGCTTCGTTCAGTCCTAGAAATTCCTGGATAACTTTCTTTATGCCATAACTAGCCTCAATTCAATATAAATAAAAAAATACTGAAATATTTCTCTTTTCTACTTAAGGTGCTACAAAAAATTAAGGAAGGGATATTTATTCATATTTGCTGTTTATAATATAGAAATTCAGAGTTAGAAATTTCTTGATGATTATCTGTTTTTAGACTAAACTACTTTTAATGGTGAGGTTGTAATTATTCTGAAATTTGAGAAGGAGTTAGGACACTTAAGTTTACTCTCTCTTAGTCCAGTGTTCTTTTCTTTTCTTTCTTTTCCTTTTTTTCGGATTACTAAAGTAAGCCAATAGATAGCTATCCCAGGACTCCAATTGTAAGGAATAATAAAAAGAAAAAAAAAACAGCTGCTTAACGCTTAGGATTTCTTAGTTGGTGTGATACAGATACGAGTTTATGGTCTGAATTGGAAAAATCCCAAAACATTGAGTTTTATGACCTGTCTTTTTTTTTAAGTTTATTTTTATTTTTTTATTCACTTTCTTAAGTTAAAGAATAAATTGGATTTGATCTCCTTCATTTAGTGGGTCATCATTATTTAAAAAAAGCATGTTGTCCTTATCAATTGGACTCTTCATTTAGTGGATCACCAGTACTGAAAAGCTCATTGTGCCTATTGCTAGAAAGAACACAATTTTCTAAAATACTAAAGTGGAGAATATAATGGCTTCTGCCACTTTTGGATCTCTCTTACAATTTGATGTATTCTTATTCTGTTCATAAATGACATATTAAAGTCACTCAAAGGATATCTAGTGGGTATTTTAGGAATACAAAGTGTTTCAGGCTTCTATGTTTTTTCTTTTTAAGATTTTATGTATTTGAGAGAGAGAGTGAAAAAGCATGAGCAGAGGGGAGGGGCAGAAGGAGAGAGAAACAGACTCCCCGATGAGCAGAGAGCCTGACGCAGGGCTCTATCCCAGGACCCCAAGATCATGACCTCAGCTGAGGGCAGATCCTTAATCAGCTGAGCCACCCAGGTGCCCCTTAACCGTTTTTGTTTTTGTTTTCAGAGAGTGAGAGTGAGAGAATGAAAGAGCGCTCATGTGCACACAAGTGGATGGGGAGGGGCAGAGGGAGAGAGAGAGTCTAACCAGGCTTCATGCCCAGCACAGAGCCTGACACAGGGTTCCCTCTCACGAACCTTGAGACCATGAGTTGAGTCAAAATCAAGAGGCAGAGCCTTAACCGATTGAGCCACCCAGGCGCCCCTATAAAGTAGATATTTTAAAAACATAAATGAGAATCATTTTAATGTCTATTGACCTAGAACCACCCCATAATCACAGACAAATTTCCGAGTTGGAATATGTAAATCTATTTCATTCTTTTTTATGTGCTTTATAGTATTCCACTAAGATATGCCATAGTATGTTAACCAAATCCCTATTGATGGATAATTAGAAGTTTCCCAGTTTTATGTTTGAGTACTTTTTAATGTATTATTTTCATAAGTAGACTATTGACTTTTTTTTTTTTTTTTGGACCTTTTTTTTTAATAGTATGAAGTATTCAGAACAGAGGAGGAGGAAAAAATAAAATCTCAGGGACAAGATGTTACATCATCAGTATATTTCATGAAGCAAACAATCAGCAATGCCTGTGGAACAATTGGACTGATCCATGCTATTGCCAACAATAAAGACAAGATGCACTTTGGTAAATAATTTTGTGTTACTGCTTGGCCCCCTCACCCCGCTAAGTTAAAAGTTAACTTATTGAGCAGTAGGTGGTGCTGTAGTTCTTTCTTTTAAAGTAGTAAAGGAAACCTTTTCCTCTCTCCTTTTATAATGGCAATGTATATTGTGTTGAAGAAGTATTAATCTTTCCCATTCTTTTATGATTGATAAACAGAGGTTTAACAAACAACTTAAAGCCTATCATTTATCCCAATTTTCTTACATTCCCAGCTTACCAGTGAAAAGGATTTTACCCGAAAAAGTTAGCATGCTAATAGTATTTTCATATATCAGTGAGATAGCAGACCTCAATTTTATCTTCTTTAATATTCTCAGAATCTGGATCAACCTTGAAAAAATTCCTCGAGGAGTCTGTGTCAATGAGTCCTGAAGAACGAGCCAGATACCTAGAGAACTATGATGTCGGTACCTTCTTTTTGTCTCGATCTCAGTTATGGGCAGTTTTGTGGGATTGTAGATTCTGTTTGCGGGTTTATCTTGAAACTAGTTTTGAGCACTTGTGGATTTTGTTGTGTCATTACCTGAAATATCCATAAATGTTGATCAATTGCCACTTCTTTTCTACATCCAGAGCTGAATGAGAGAAAAAAAGTTTGACAAATATTAAAAATATTTTTTGATTGACTATTGCTTACCATTCCCTCCCTATAAATAAATATGCCTGCCAATACCCTATGTGTCTTTCACTGGGAATTTGGAACAAGGCTGAATACCAATGGAAAAAGCAAAGGTTTAATGGTAGATGCCAGACCATACTTTAGCTCTTTCATCCTCTTAGTAATGTTTTTGCATGTGTGAAGACACAGGCTACATAATCTACTTTTAAACGATTGTACCATTTCATAGAATGGTTTTAGAGTGGCATTTAAATTTCATTGGTTTTGAAATCTATTTTTCTTTTGAAGTTCTTTTTACCTTTTGGTAACACTATTAAGTAGATGGTAAGTTCTCTGAAATTAGAAGCGGTGTAGTGTACAGATTATTTGGCTAGAAAAATGCCTTACACAGAGTTTGTGCCCAATAAATTCATTGATTTTATTATGTTGTTTTAGCATTCTTATACACTTTGATTATCTTAAATTGTTTTTTCTTAAAAAAAGCCCAGCAGATCTCATAAGATATCTTTATTTTACACAAAAGTAAAATAAACAACACAAAAGTCACCAGTGATCCCACCAATGAGAGATAGCCATCATTATTCATATTTTTTATAGGGAGTATATATATATATATATACACAATTTTTTAAAACAAAAATTTGATCACACTGTAATATTGTTTTATAACTTGCTTTTTTCACTTATCACAAATGTATTACATACCAGTAAGTATATATTTGACATCATCATTTAATGGCTGCATAGCTTTCCATTGTGCAGTATTTTATTTCACCAATAAATTATTGTTGGAAATTTAATATTTTTCCTCTTTATTCACTATTTAAAAAAATACTACAAGGTATATTATTGTAGCTAAATCTTTACAGATATCCTTAATTATATATACTTATGTACAATTACGTGTAAATAAACTCCTAGAACAGAAATTGCTGGATCAAATAGTTTGCATGTTTTTAAGGCTTTGATACTTACTGCCAAATTGCCATTCATAAAGGTACTTTCACCCGAAATTTACTACTTTTGCCCATTTTCTTCATCTTTCCTAATAGTGGGTATTATAAGAGCATTTTTTTTTTAAGTTCAGAAAACTAAAATCTCTAGCTTCTGATAAATGCATGCTTTCTGCTCCCCATTTTTAAACTGCTGACTGAAGCTGCATGATTAAGCATAACTACAGCCAGAGCTGCAGAGGAGCATGTAACCTGGAGAAGCAGATAAGATAAGTTTTCCAGTCTCTATCTGTGAGATGCTTACTTTATTCTAGTCCCAGCTGAATAAAGTGTTAAAACGTTAGTTCTAACAAATAATTTAAATGGCTCCCACTTCACGTCTGGAAATTACAAATAATCAGATAGTCACTTTCCTAAGTCTTCAGGGATTCGTGGGTTGGAAAGTAGAGCAATTCATTTGGTTATCCAGAAATCATTCTTTAATATTAAACTGTTCCTAAATTTCTTCCAATTTGTTATCTCTTAACAAAACTTTAGATGTTAAAATTTAGCATTGTTGTTTTCTTTTAAAATTTTGGATATAGTCATTTTTTCCAATTAATATCTCGTGTTCTTATTACAGGCTATTCGAGTCACTCATGAGACCAGTGCCCATGAAGGTCAGACTGAGGTATTTCACATTTTTCAAAACTTTTCTTGCCATGTGTAAGTTTAACCATAGTGTTGTTGTATGGCGTGTAGTTTTAGAAAATTACTTGGACTTTTTTTTCCTTTAAGGGAATTTGCTTATGTGAAAGTAGTCATGAAGTAGCTCAAGAACATGTATCAATAAGCTATTAATAGGCACTTCAATATCGGCCATCTCAGTTTGTCTAATCATTTAGACAGATTGCAGACTGTGGGCTGGTTGCATCTTCCTTATTAGATTCTTCTGACTTATGCAAGTGTTTTGAGAAAAATGCCTGCATGATAGTACTAGTAGATGAACCTGTAGGATTTTCAAGACTCTTTATCATGCCCAACCTCCAGCAAAAAACCCATCGTTCTCTTTGCTCAATAAATCTGTTCTGGGGCAGTATGATGATTTCTACCATCTTCATTCTATTAGTAGTTCTTCACCTGGGTCACCTTTCCTCTCCTTCATCTCTCTCTCTCTCTCTCTCTTTTTTTTTTTTTTTTGTTCTCTTGGTTTCCCTTATTCTCTCTCCATTTCTTTTCTTTCCCTCCAAGCCTCATGTTCCCACTTTTGGAGGAAGTTTGTCAAAAGGTATTTCAGTCAAAGTGAATAGAGTTTAATTAAAGTCGTTTGGTAAATTTGTAACAAATTTCAGTCTTAACACCAGAAAATGATAGATTTTCTTCTTTCTTATCCATGTGTGACTTGAAACCATATTTTTTCACATACAAAGATCATACTGCCTTTATCCTTTAACAATACTTGAAAAAATACTTGAAAAAATAATCTGATTTAAAAATATTTTTCTTAAATATTTTCACTATCTCCAAAAGGTTTTTTTTTTTTTTTTTAAGGAGGAAACAATTCAATACTATGATATACCTGCAGTTTTTCATAGATTGAAGTGGATAACTGAGTGTTTGGAATAAAGCCATTTAGGAATTTAAACATTAATTCCCCCTATAATTATATTATACCGTCTTGGTTGTTCTCAAGTTCTGTTTTCAGGGGTCTGGACTTTTGCTTTTTGACTAAGTTTACACACACACACACACACACGGCATCTCTAAATGACTATAATACCGGATTGGAAATTAATGAAATGCTCCCTTTTTAAGTTGCTTTGTATGATCCTAAGCATGTTCTTAATCTTCACTATGCTTTGCTTTTTTGTTTGTAAACTTATAGTATTAAAATTAGCAATGATGATGATCAGCATGAGATTATTATAAAATATGAAGACATTTATAGTAAAGCTACTAAATGCTTTAATACGTGTTTACTTCAAAAAATTTGTCTTTGCAGTACCTTCTCTTGCCTTCTTTTTGGTGGCTTTATCTATATTATGCTTCAATAACTCTTTTTAGATGATGTTCACAGCTTTTTCCAGACCTAAATTCCACTTTTCTTAATCTTGGATGCTTTTAGACATCACCTGAATGATCACCAATATTTTGGAATGCACTTGTCCTTGTTTGAGCTTATTACGTTGTATTTTAAACTTTTTCTTTCCTTTATTTTTCCTGTTTCTTGTAATAGTTGCATCATACATTTTCCCCATTATCACTAATCTAATAATAGGAATTTATTTCACTTCTTCCTGGAAGATCAGCTTCTTATGTAGATTCTCAATCCTTAATCTTTATTCTAATACTCATTCATTTTTACACAGTTCTCCTGGATTACCTTTTCTGAAAAGGTACTCAAATTTTTCTGGTTTTTTTTTAGTGTGTAGAAAGCAGTGATTATCAAGGTGAGGTAAGGGTAGAAGTTAGGATTTTCTGGACAGCTTTTTCTAAATTTATTCTCAGAAGAATTAATTGCTTTTGCTCATCTTACATCTCTTATAGTTGAGGATCACTGCTAGAGTGGCCCCATTTTTTTATGTGTACTATAGCTCCAAAGTGTATTGGGGTAAAAAAACGAAAAGTGTTTGAGAACCATTTCCCAAGGATATACAATAAATTTCAGCCTCTTTAGCCTAGCTGTATTCAAGGTTTTCCTAGCCCTTGTCCTTCTAACTTTTCAATAGTGTTTTCTCTTTAAATAGTTCTCTTTTGCCATACCTCACTTTACTGTTGCTGTGCTTTACCTCTTGCAGTTTACTCTTGCTAAAAATATTCCTTCATCAAGCTCTGCTCTTCCTACTTCTACCTATTCTTCAAGATTTGGCTTAAATACTACCTTCTGCATGAAACAATACATGCCTTCTATGGACTCTTTTATATGACTTCTATTTGCATTTAGCTATTTTCATATTCTTTTTCATTTGTTTAAGATGTATATTTTTTCACTTTTTTTCTCTACATTTTAACAGCCCTGAAATTAGGATGTATTTTTACAGTTAATGTCGTAATTAACTTGCTTAGTTGTGCATAAAATGTGACACATAATGACTGGTACCTTAGATTTGATGAAATGGGGCATCATATCTACCTTACTGTGGCTCTTAGGCCTAGGATTGGTATCTGGTTCATTTGGACATGCTCCAAAATATCCGACACCATTCCTTACACATGAGCACCACACATATTTATTATTTCACCATAATTCCCTCAGAGCTATCCTTAGTGATGTAAGAACTAAACAACAACAACAACAACCCCGTCCTTGTTTTTTCCATAGTCCTCTATGTAAACAAGACATACCCATTAGCCATTTTTCTTCAATAGGGCACTATTAACATTTTGGGAAGGGTTCAGTTCTTTGTTGTATGGGGCCATTTTGTGCATTCCACGGTGGAATATAAATTACTGTATTTTAGTCACTATTTTAGTGACTCCCAGTCACTGAGAGAACAAAAACCCACAGCATACATTTTCAAATCCAGTATGAACCAGCTTAAAACTTTTGCACAGGTACTATTTTTGTGATCATCTTATTTCAGGTTCATCTGCCATCTATGGGCTTAAGAGTTTTTGACATATTATTATCTCCATTGTCTCTATATTCTAGCACACTGGTTTTTGTCAGTTCCTGAAAAACAACTAAGTCTGATTTGTATTTGTTTGCTTGGTTGCCATAACAAAATATCACAGACTGGATAGCGTAAGCAACAGAAATTTATTTTCTCACAGTTCTAGAGGCTAGAATTCAATATCATGGTGCCATCAGCGTTGGTTTCTGGTGAGCCTCTCTTCCTGGCTTGAAGATGGGTACTTTCTCACCTGGCCTTTCCTCTGTGTGCATGTGGAGAGAGGGGGAGAGAGAGAGGGGGGATTGATCAATTGATCTATCGATTGATTGATCTCGCCTCTTCTTCTTATAAGGACACCAGTCTTATCCAATTGGAGTCCCACCTTATTAACCTTAATTACGCCCTTGAAGACCCTAACTCCAAATACAGTTACATTGGGGGTCAGCGCTTCAATATAAGCATGTTGGGGGAACACAGTTCAATCTGTAACACCATCTTTATGCTGTCTATTGACTCAGTACTCTTCTGGATATATCCCTCCTATTTGTATAGTTGGCACCTTCTTATCCATGAGGTCACTCCTTAAAAGTCATTTTTTCAAAGAGGCTTTTCTTTTATCACTGTTAAGTATATCCACCTCTGTGAATTTTCTGTCATAAAATCCTATTTATTTTCTTCCTGGAACTTGTAAATGATTTACAATAAGGTTTTTTGTTTGTTTGTTTTTCTGTTTACTTACTAGACTATAAGCCCCATGAGGTCATGGGCCTTGTTTGTCCCATTCACCTTGAATACCCAGGACAGTGCTTGGCATGTGTAGGCATTTATGAGAAATTACATATATAAAGGTAAGGAGCACAGGATATAGGTTTGTATGCTGACTCCACTACTTTGTAGCTTAGGCAGGATACTTTCCTCAGTGTAAATGGAGGTGTAAAAGTAGTAGCATCTACCTCATGGGATTGCTGTGAAGATTGATGAGTGAATCATATAAAGTGCTTAGAATAGTGCTGGGCATGTAATGGACCTTCAATAAATATTAGGTGGTTAATTTTATTAGGCATTCAGAAAAAATGAATATGAATAGCAGAGGATTGAGGCTCTAATAAGGTGAGGAAGAGGCAGAGGAAGAAGTAATAAGGTGAAGCCAGATCAAGGAGGGGGCTTGGATTTTATAGGCAGTGGGGAGCCACCAAAGATGGTGTGTTTAGTTTTCAGCATATTGAGTTTAAGGTGAGTTTATGGGTTATCTGTGTAGAAGTTGGATATGGAGCCTAAAGCTTTGGGGAGATATCTGAAATCTTTTGTATTTGGGTAGTAGTTAGAACCTTGAGAATTCTATAGAGGGAGAATAGTGGTGGACCACAGTAAATCCCCAGGCATGTTGGTATTAAAGGAAGTGGTTAGAGGAAAAAGAGCCAGTAATAACAGTGTAATTGCAATGGTAGTTGTCATTGACATCGTTGGTGCTCTGTCAGAACATGTTCATGGGAGTAGGCAGGCAGGAGCCTTAGTGCATGTAGAGATTTGTAGACTAAATGAGAAATCAGTAAGTCAAACCACCCAGATACAATAGTGTCTTCAGAAGATTGGCCTTAATATGCTACTACAGACCAGTTGTCTGTTTACCTGTATGGTTTTTGCCATCCCACCATCCCACCATGAACTCAGGCCGACTCTGGCTAATCAGAAATTTAGCCCCACCTCACTTATGTTTCATTAACCTATACTGAAAATTATTGCTTTCATTTTTCACTTAAGATAAAAGAACAATGAGATATGAGGAACTTAAATTATGTGTTTTTAAAATTGTGAACAAGTATCAGTGATACAATAATGGAAGCAATCTGCAAGTCCAATGTGAAGAAGAGAAAAAAAATCCAAAAAGGTATTTAACTTGCCTTTAAACTGTACTTTTATTTCATTGATGCTTACCTAAAAAGCAATTTCTAAAGTTTGTCATTTGTCCATATTAGTCTAGGAGCCAGTCCAGAGAAAAGTAGAGATCTTCTGATAATTTATTGTTTAACTTTTTACAAAAGAATAAATTTATTTTACTGCTCAGAACTCTCCATTCAAGTTTATAATAATAATGAAAAGTAATAGAAATTGGCACTATTTTTTTTTTAAAGATTTTATTTGACAGAGAGAGATGCAGCTAGAGAAGGAACACAAGCAGGGGGAGTGGGAGAGGGAGAAGCAGGCTTCCAGCCGAGCAGGGAGCAGGGAGCCCGAGATGCGGGGCTCAATCCCATGACCCTGGGATAGTGACCTGAGCTGAAGGCAGACACTTAACGACTGAACCACCCAGGCGCCCCCTGGCACTATTGTTTTATTTATGGTTTTAAATAAACATGCCAATATGGAAAGTGTAGCAAAAAATGCTTTTTGATTTATATATATTTACTTCCAGTCTTTTTTTTAAAATGTATCTTTTTTTTTTTTTTAAGAGAGGCAGCGGGGATGGTCAGAGGGAGAGGGAGAGAGAGAATCTTAAGCAGGCTTCATGCCCAGCATGGAGCCTGACTTGTGGCTTGATCTCACAACCCTGAGATCATGACCTGAGCTGAAATTAAGAGTCGGATGCTTAACTGATGGAGCCACCCAGGCGCCCCTTTAAAATTTATAGGTTTTTTTCTTTTTAAAGATTTATTTATTAGAGCGCACGCGCAAAAGTCGGGGTAGGGGCAGAGATGGAAGGAGAATGGAAGGAAAGAATCCCAAGTAGATTCCGCACTGAGTGCAAAGCCCATCCCAGGGCTCCATCTCATGACCCATGAGATCATAACCTGATCTGAAACCAAGAGTCATATGCCTCCCAGGTACCCCCCCTTTTAAATTTATCTTTAAAACAGTTAAGGGGCAGCTGGGTGGCTCAGTCGGTTAAGCATCTGCCTTCAGCTCAGGTCATGATCCCAGGGTCCTGGGATGGAGCCTGCCCAGTGGGGAGTCAGCTTACCCCTTTCCCTCTGCAGCTCCCTCTGCTGTTCCCCCTGCTTGTGGTGCACTCTCTATCGAATAAATAAATAAATAAAATCTTTAAAAAAATTAATAAAATAGTTAAGATCAAAGAATTTTGTGGGATTTTTTTCTTTATATTTTATCATGAGCATTTTCTTGTCTCATCACGACCTCTTCATAAAGAATTCTTTGTGGCTGTGTACTATCATGTGAATGAACCATAATTTCCAGGTTTTTTTTTAAACTTTTGATGTTTGTATTGTTTTCAGTTTTTCAAGTTAAAACTATAACTTCATTAAATATCTTTCATTATCCAAGTATTCATTCTAGGTTCTTTCTTTAAGATAGTTTCTTAGAGGTAGAATTACTGAGACAAAGGGATGAACATTTTTAAGATTCTTGTTGTAGAATATAAAATTGTCTTTCTTTCATTTGATCAACCACATAACCTGTTTGAGCACCTATAATACCAGGCACTGTGCTAGGAGCTGTATGTACAAAGATGAATAGGATAGTTTGTGTCTTTAAGGATCTCTCACTTCAGTGGAAATAGCCCCAAAACTAACCCTTGCCAGTGTTGAATTCTATTTTTAAATTTTGTCATGTGTGATAGAGGGAAGTAATAAGTTTGGTTGCTAATGACAGTTCAAAGATCTTTACTACAAGTTTACAGAATGAATTTAAATCATGAAATTAAATTGTAAATTCTTTATGATGAAATATGTGATAATATATTTTGGTTAGTGTTGTCCTATAAGAGGAAGTTTATTTGACTGTTAGGTAAGCAATGAATAAATTGTGATTTCAAGTATGTGTTCATATATGTATACACAGTTAAAGCTAAAATATGTGTGTGTGTTTATCTGCTTTTTGGCCCAATCAGTGCAGACTGTCAGCGGAGAAAAACAGTGTCAGGTTTCATTTTCATTCGATGTAGTAGTTTTCATGACTTCATTTTACGCTGCAGTAGTTTTGGTGATTTTGATTATGTTAGAATTAGGGTAAATTAAGATGTTCACATTTATTTCTTTTTTAAGGATTTTTTTTTTTCTTTCCCGTCTTTTAAAGAAGCTAATCCAATTAGGCAGAAACTTAATGCCCATCACCCAGTTAACCCATCCTCCCACCCACCTCCCCTCCAGCAACCCTCAGTTTGTTTCCTGTAGTTAAGAGTCTCTTATGGTTTGCCTCCCTCTCTGTTTTTATCTTATTTTATTTTTCCTTCCCTTCCCCTATGTTCATCTGTTTCGTTTCTTAAATTCCACATATGAATGAAATCATATGGTATTTGTCTTTCTCTGACTGACTTATTTCACTTAGCATGATACCCTCTAGTTCCATCCACATCGTTGCACATGGCAAGATTTCATTCTTTTTGATGGCTGAGTAATATTCAAACACTAACACCATGTCTCCAAGCATGTAATCAGTTCTTTACTCTCACTAAAAAAATGATTTATAGATAGATTAAATTAGTTGTTAAAGGGTAAGAAATGTAATTACTACTCTATCCTGTTTATACTTTTTCTCCCCCCCCTTCTTAGGTTAACAAGTGCTTTGTCCTAAAATGGATCAAAATATTCTTTTCTTTGTTCATCATCTTATGTATTTATTATTTTTTGACAATCTGAGCATTTTGGAAATAGAGATATTAAGCTATTACTTATTTTAAAGGAAAATTCTTAGACTGAACTCATGAGTATACTCTTTCAGATCTGACTAGCTGTAACCCTCTATGTAAAAATGTCTTCAGCAATAAACATAGAGTCAAGGTTAGGTTTGGGGATGGTGAGGTTTTTCTGTTTGTTTTGTTTTAAACCACAGCTTTCCAAAACAGAGGATAATGCTAGGATTTTTTCATTTGTAATAAATGAGAACCTATTCTCACATTGCAAAAACAAACAAAAAAAAAGAATTTCTGGGAATTAGTTTGGCCAGCTTAACAGTGGTAAGGTTGAATTTAATGTAACATGTACAGATATAAGTCATTATATTAATAGAGATTTCTGACCTGGAGAATTATAAATTGAGGTGAGAAAACACAGTTGTTAAAACCAGGAGACGAAAAGTCTTTTAAGACATTCTTGAATGTGGGCATTTTGATTTATTAGGTGAGCAAAATGAATAAATTTGCCATCACGTAGATTTTCCATGGACTATGTGGTGGTATTTTGTGTATTTTGATATGTAGCCCGTGTTTCACTTTGACTTCTTTGCCAACTAAATATGGATACTCTATAGGAAAGTTTGCATCTTTTGCATGAATCTGGTTTTACTTTCCTATTTTAAATTTGGACCTTACATTTAGTGTAATCCAATGTATTGTATAGATAGTTACTAAAAAATCTACAGAAATCCATTTAGAATTAATTTATAATTTTGATTTTAAACCTTTCAAGTTAAAAACTTTTCATGTTTTATATATGTGTACATGTTCTCATGCATGTGCACACACGTGCTCATACATGTATGCACACACATTTATATTTTACTTCTTTTCATAGCATTTGGCAGCCCTAGAGAAGTTCCTAATTCTTTTTCTGTCCGTGTGCCACATTTTAGACTCAGTGATATTTCTAACATCTGAAAGGACATATACGTTCAGGAATAACTTAAATTTGATTGTGATCAAGTACATATTTTATTAACAAGTCAATAAAAGGAACCATGATTTTTAATGATCATATAATGAGAAGGTAAAATTATTTTTAGAAGTAGAATTTCATTTTTTTTTTTCAGTATTTTATTCCCATTTCTACCCTGTGAAGAGGAGATACTGTGAAAAAAGCGCACATTGTTCTCGATTAGAGATGCACAAATAATGTAGGTTCTGAAGCCAAAAAATTCTCACTGTGAAGTGACTGGGGATGCTTGGAAACATTAGGCATGATTTTGGGTGCCACAGTGTCAATTGAGGAAGTTTTCTTTGTAACTCCTTAGTGTCATTTATGGGTGAATACAAATAGAAATTAAGGTGCTTAGTAGCTTCCAAATATTGTCATCTTCTTAATTTTCACTGCTTTTGAAAGTATGTTTGCCATCTTACTTTAATGATTAGTATAGTTACACTGTACTAATCTTCTAAATTCCTTAAGATCTATCTATGTTACCCCATTTTATAGGTGGGAAAACTGAGAAGTAACTTGTTCAAGGTCACATAGCTAGTAAGTGACCATGCTCTGAAGGCAACAGAATATGAACATAAATCAAAATTGCTAACACAAAAAAGAAGAAAGGGAGGATTTTTAATTTAAAAGTTTTGTTTTTGTCCTAAAAGCAAAGTTAAACACAGCTAATAATTTTTTAATTTAAATTCAATTAATTAACATATAGTGTGTTATTTGTTTCAGAGGTAGAATTTAGTGATCCATCAGTCTTATATAACACCCAGTGCTCATTACATCATGTGCCCTCCTTAATGTGCACCACCAAGTGACCCCATCCCCCTACCCGCCTCCCCTCCAGCAACCCTCAGTTTGTTTCCTATGATTAAGAGTCTCTTATGGTTTGTCTCCCTCTCTGATTTCTTCTTGTTTTACTTTTCCCTCCCTTCCCCTCTGCTCCTGTTTGTTTCTTAAATTCCACCTATGAGTGAAACCATATGATAATTGTCTTTCTCTGCCTGACTTTTTTCTACAGCTAATAAATTAGTGAAATATGTAATGCATTATAAATGTCCATTCAGAGTTGTGCTGAATACTTTATTCTTTGTTACCCCTATATCTAAGTTAGCTCTTAGTAGATTTTTCCTTATATTAAACATAAAATCTTACTCATAAACCAACCACAGTCTTTTGATTATCATATTGTGTATATTTCAGAAAACAGTAATTATTTTAAGTATCTACCAGTTAATGATCCCTTCATGTTCAGAAAATTACGTGGTTATAATGATATTTTTCTTAATAACAGGATGCCCATTAAAATGAGATGTTTTGGGTGTAAGCCAAAATCTACTTAGTTTATTTTAGCATTTTAAAATAATTCAGATTTGAGCACTTAACCTACCAAACACTTTATTTCTTAATAGACAAGTTCTTTTAGGCAGACACTCTGCCCCCTTTTAAAAAATGTATCATTTCTTTTTAGCCTTTATAGTATTTCTAATTCTTTGGTTAATGTTAAACAGTTTAAAGAGTAATCTTCATTTTTCCTACACACAGAGACATGTACATTAATTGGACGAAGGTAATTTTCCTTTTTAAAGGGACACACTCCACCTTTTTATTAAAGGTTTAGATCATTTCTTTTTAGCCTTCATGGTATTTCTAATTTTTTTTATTGTTATTAAACAGTTTAAGGAGTAGTTGACACATTTTCTCATATACAAAGTGACATGCACATTACCTGTGAAGGAAAAGTAATTTGGCCTTGTAGGACCCAGGTATTTTGTTTTTGGGGTTTTTTTTTGTTGTTTTTTTCTGAACTAGTTGTAAGTTTTGGAAAACAAACTCTTGAGTTGTGTTTGGAGAATACAGATAAAGATAATAATAGATTTCCCTCTATGAATCAGTTAAATTAGTTGACAGTTGATGGGTGAGTGGCTTTGTATGTAATGAAAACACTGAATTTAGGGCTAGGAGTCATGTGTTCTGCCTCTGGCTTTGACAGTCACTAGTTGAATGCTTTGGGCAAGTCAACTAAGTCTTTGTGCTTCTGAATATTAAAAACCCCAGCATTGTCATGATAAACTCACTCTGTGTCTGTATTTTATTTTATTTTATTTTTTGGTATTTTATTTTTAACTCTTGAGAGGATTTAAGTCAGACTGAGAATGCTTAAAAATTTCTTAAAATGAATGTTTATACCTAATTCTTTCATGCAATAATAATTTATTAAATTCCTAAGAGTTCTTGGTAAAGAGCAAAACATTTACTCTGCTTTTAAAATGGCTAGGTTCTGAAAAGTCTATTCTAGGTGTTCCCAAACATCATGTAATAAAGAGATAGATTTATATTACATGTGAAGTGTTCTATATGTAGTCACATTATACTGTTGCATTACTCACACAACAGAGGGGGTGCAGGTTCAATGTTAAAGTTCTGGCAAATGTTGATTTTTTAATAATTTTAATGAAATATGTAATTTTTAGCAATTTTGGATTCCTCTACCAGAACTGAAAAACTGAGGAAGTGAACTCTTTATTATGCCTCTTCTGAAAGACTCAAGAATAAACTGTAAAAATTTGTTTTTTCCAATTAGTATGGAAGACAATGTGAAAAATTGGATATTTAGTTCAAGATTCAGTTTACAGTTTAAATTTTCATATTTTGAAAGCAAGGCTACCTTGTTTTCTTAAGCTATCGCATTGACAGTTGATATGAAAAAAATTTTTTTTTTTTAAAGATTTTATTTATTTAGTGACACAGAGAGACACAGCGAGAGAGGGAACACAAGCAGGGGGAGTGGGAGAGGGAGAAGCAAGCTTCCCGCGGAGCAGGGAGCCCGATGCAGGGCTCGATCCCAGGACCCTGGGATCATGACCTGAGCAGAAGGCAGACGCTTAATAACTGAGCCACCCAGGCGCCCCGACAGTTGATATGAAAATTTAAAAGTTGGTGTGCTTGTCTTTAATCTTTGTAATTCTAGGAAGAAAACCTAGGAATTTTAAGATTTCATAATAGCACACTTCATATCAAAGTCATTTCATCTCTTGAAATGATATTACTTGACAGCCTTTTCCTGAATTATCATATACATTTTTACTGAAATTAAAAATATATATGATGTACACTGTTATGCCTAAATTATGAATTAAATTATCTTTAGAAATCATGTAGTTAGAGAAAATATGTTATATATTGTGTTCATTTAGCATTAGGTAGACATAAAAATGACTAGACTAAACATTTAGAATTATTACTTCTAATGTTTAACATCTTAACATGTTCATTTATTTATTAAAAATAATAGTAAGCTGACACTTGGGCTATAAAATAGTGGGTAACAGCTTTCCTGCCTAAGACCTTTATAAGGTGGTTAAAAGTAAAATAGCCATACTATAGTAATGTACCATCCCACTTTTTATGTTCTACAATATAAAAACATAGCCAGATACAAACACACACACACACACACACAAACTTAAAGGGTGGAACTCATTCAGCAGAGTGTACTTTTTTCATTTTTTCCTCTTATATAAGCTTACATTGGAAGACATAATGCGTAAAAAGGGCTAAAATCACCTATAGATAACCTGATAAGAGTTTGGGCAAAAATTGTATCTTCATCTTTAAAAAGAAATGATCATAATTTTTACCTTATAGGGTTACTGTGAGGATCTATGGCATCTATAGTTTAGAACATCTGTTACATAATAGTAATCACACAATATTAGCTATTACTATTATTCACTGGTGAACATATAAAGATACTTGTGTGAACATATTTACAGCATAGTTTATAAATGTAGGAAAGTAGAAACAACCTAAATATACAATAATATATATATTTATGGTACATCTATTTAAGAAATAACTTGCCTTGAAAAATGATATAGATACATACTTATTGGGTGGTTAGATGCCCAAAATATATGGATAGTGAAAATAGCAGCATGAAGAGTATGATCCCTTTTTGTAAAAAAAAAAAACTAAAATGCTAAAAAATTTTAACAAATTGCTAAAGGCCAAGTATAGGCTAATATGAAACTATAAAATTGCTGTAAGGGGCCCCAAAAGGGAAGCTCTCATTCACTCCACAGACCTCACTGGTACTTATAAGATAGGCTAGGGACAGGACTAGAGAGAGCCCTAAGGTACAAACCTGAGGAAGGGAGCAGTTTCTACTTTGGTTAAGGCTCTAAGCCTTGGTTCTTCTCCCCTACAGAACAAAACCTAAAGATGCTAGGACAAAACACTTTCTTTGGGGAAGGAAATAGATAAAACCACCTTTTTGGGGAAGGAGCAGAAAACTATGCGAGAAATTGCTGGAGGAGGAAAGCCTGATCCTTGATACCGGGATAAACAGCCTAACTATAATGGTAGAAGCAATGGCTAAACCAGAACAATAAAGAATATCTCCACCTTCCCACCATTAAAGATCAGCAAGCACCAATAAACAAGTGTCAAAAGTGTGAGAGTGAGTCAAGAACAAGGAGAGAGACCTCTGAGCGCACTCTCTGAGAAAAAGCCTAAAGCTTTGGGTGGAACAAGAACATTGAAAAAGAAAGCATCCAGCAACCCAGCTGCTACCCTAAGCACAAAGTAATGCTAGATGAATTTTAAGCTGATAGGGTGCTAAGGTTAACCATAGCACAGTAAAACACGAACAGCTCAACTCCTGACCAGATTGATTCAATTCCACACATTAAATGTGTAGCAGAAGAGGTATGCCCATTCCAGGGCATAAATAGTATTTACCTCAGTCTGCTCTTACACAAGATGTACAGCTTTTAACCAAAAATTACAAGACAAAGAAGAAAGAAGAAAAATAACAATACGCTGTTATTAGACAAATCAGTCAACAGAATCAGAGTCAGATATGATCCAGATATTGGACCTGTCAGATGTAGTTTGAAGTGACTATAATTAATATGTTAAAGACTCATGTGAACAAAGTGGACATGTACTAACAAAAAGGGAGTATCAGCAGAGAGTTGGAAACTATAAGAATCAAATGGAAATGCTAGTAATGAAAAATATGGTATCAGAGATGAAGAATGCCTTTAATGGCTTCACCAACCAGTAGACTAGACAAAATTGAGGGGAGAATCAGTAAATATGAATACAGATCACTAGAAATTACTCATACAGAACCACAAAAATATACTGCTGGTGGTGGGGGGTACTCGGGGCATCTAAGAGTTGTAGGGCAATTTCAAATGATCGGATACATGAAAGGAGAATCCTAGAAGGAAAGGAGAGGTGGGGGTGAGATGGAGATGTGGGACAGAAAAAATATTTCAAGATCTAATGGCTGTTTTTCAATTTCAAAGAATAATTAAAGACCTCAAACCACAGCTTCAAGAATCTCAAAGAACACTAGGTAGGATAAATACCCCCACCCTCTGAAAATCAAACACACATATACACTGAAATGCATAATATTCAAACTGCTGTAAATGAAAGGTAAGTAGAAAATGTTCAAGGCAGCCAGAAGAAAAAGACAAGTCAGATACAAAGGAACAAAGATAAGAATTACAGCAGGCTTCTCATCAGAAAGTATGCAAGCCAGAACACCATGGAATGATATTTTTAAAGTGTTGAAAAAATTAAATGAAACAAAAATATCTTTCAAAACTAAAGGATACATTGAAACAAACTATTCAAAACTAAAGGACACATTGAAACAAACAAAAACAGAATTCATTAGCAACTTACCTGCACTAAAATTTGGAACTACACAAAGACTTGGGGAGTGCTGGAAATGGAACAAGGGAAGGTAAATATAAAATAAATTTTGTAATTTAAAAAAATTGCTTTAGAAGATAATTGTCTAAATAAAAATGGTAGCTATGCATTATAAATTTATAACATAGATTAAAATATATGGCATTAGCACAAAGGATGGGAGAAAGAATTTGGAATACTACCATAAGGCTTTTAGATGACATGTGATGTGGTGTAATATTATTTGAAGGTACACCATGACTAAAGATACATATTTTAAACCCAAGGACAATTACTGAAAAAGATAGAAATATAAACAATAAGACAATAGTACATATAAAATGGAATCATAGAAATAATCCAAAAAAAGGCAAAGAAGGAACAAACAACAGATGGAGAAAGTAGAGAGCTGACAAGATGATAGGTTTTAAGTCAACCATATCAATGATTACATGAAATTAATAAAATATAAATGGTCTGAATGTAAACCCACAAATTGAAAGAAAGATTATAACATTAGTAAAAAAGCAAAACTCAGTTATCTGTGTCTACAAGAGAGTCACTTTAAATATAAAGACATGGAAAGATTAAAATTAAAATAATGGGAAAAGATACACAATGCAAACACCAATCAAAAGAAAGCTGGAATAATTATATTGAAATTAGATGAAGTAGACTTCAGAACCAGGAATATTTAACAGTGATAAGGACATTCTAAGGATAAGGAGATCAATTCACAAATAAGACATACCATACAGTTTGTGTATGTAGCTGAAAATAGAGCCTCTAAATATATGAGGCAAACACTGAGAAAACAGAAGGGAGAAATAGACAAACCCACAAATAGAGTTGGATATTTCAACATTCTTCTCAGTAATCAGTAGAACAAGTAGACCCAGAAAATTAGTAAGACCTTAACATAGAAGACCTTCACAACATTGTTAAACAACTTGGCCCTATTAACATTTATGAATATTCCATCCCAAAACAGCTTAATTGACATTCTTTTCAAATACACATGGAATGTTCACCAGGATACACCATATCCTGGATCAAGAAATTAACAATTTTCTTAAAAGTTGAAATCATACAAAGAATGTTTTCTGGACTAATGGAATTAAATTAGAAATCAGTAACAAAAAATATCTGGAAAATTCCCAAATATTTAGAAGTGAAACACTATACTTTTAAATAGTTCATGGATCAAAGAGGAAGTCACAAAGGAAATTAGAAAACATTTTAAATTGAATAAAAATTTTAAAAAATCGAAATATACAGGTTTCAGCTAAAGCAGGAATTAGAAATCTCTAACATGAAATGCTTATAGAAGAGAAAAAATCAGGAGTTACAGAAAAATCTATAGCACTAAATGCTTACAGTAGAAAAGGCAAGGATTCAAGAGAAATCCATAGTATTAAGTGCTTATAGTAGAAAAGAAAAGAGGCTTCAAGTCAGTGATCTAACGTTTTACCTTAAGATAGTAAAAGAAGAGCAAATTAAACCCAAATCAAACAGAAGGAAGAAATAATAAAGATAAAAGCAGAAATCAATGAAATTCATTATTGTACTAAAGATCCTGGCAGTAAGGCAAGAAGAAGAAAGAAAGGGCATATGGGTTAGAAAGGAAGAAATAAAACTGTATTCATAGCATGATTTTTAAAAAATTTTTCTTAAATTTTATTTTGTTAGTCACCATACATTACATCATTAGTTTTTGATGTAGTGTTCCATGATTCATTGTTTGCATATAACACTCCATAGCATGATTTTTTATATAGAAAATTGTTTATTTAAAAATGGGGGATGGAGACTGTATTTGAAATGTTAATGTCAAAAGACAAGGAAAGACTATTGGAAATATTCCAGGTTAAAGAATACTAAAAAGACATGGCAAGTAAATTCGTTGTACCTGTTCCTAGATTAGGTCACGAGGGAAAATGCTCTAAAAGAAATGAATAGATCAACTAACAAATTAAAATATGGACACATTAGACAAGATATTAAAGCAGTGTAAAATTATGAAGGTGATAACTACACTGCTGTTATGTAAGAGAATTCTCTTATAGAAATACTGAAGTATTAGGGGTAAAGGACCACGATATATGTAACTTACCCTAAACCCCCAAATGGTTCAGGAAAAAAATTACATAGAGAGTGTAAATGCAGAGGACAAAACGAATGGGGGGGGCGGGTAGGATGTCATGGGCAAAGATTTCAGTGTTTCCTGTGCTATTTTTGTTTTTGTAACTTTATAAGCTTGAGGGTTTTTGTTTGTTTGTTTTTTGTTTTTAAGTTCTTAAAAGGTTTTTCAAAAATGCCAAAAGAAGAGGGCCATTACACTTGAAGGGAAACTGCTTTTCTCCCAGTAAGCAACTGTGAGGGATTAGGTAAGGTCTGCTTATAGGAAGAGTATGTTTGCTTGCTTCTTGTTATAAAACATGTTTCCCCAAACTCAATGTTCCTCTCCTGGAATGCAGCTCACCTCCTGTGCAGCCATCCATCTAGGCCTTCTGTGTCGCCCTCCTGTGAGCTCAATGCAAACCTATAGATGATTATGCTCCTGGCTGTGCTAGAAGTCAAGCACTTTTTCTCTGACCCAGGAGTCTCAAGTCTTCTTCCAGCATCCCTGGAAAAGTAACAGGCCAGCTCTTTTGATTGAAAGGGTAAAATCAAATCCCAGACCCGATGGTCTGGTTCTGTGAACATGTCTTCCTTGTCCCTATTTTCTGTTCTTTTTCTCACACTGAATTCTTTGCCAGGAATCCCTTTCCAATTTCACCTCCCCAAATCTTACACATTCTACTTCTAGCTTAGTAATCTCTCCCTCCCAGATGCTTAGAAGATTGTTGTTTTGTTCCACTGATCATTAGTCATCTCTCTTTCCCTTTCTTTACTCCATTTCTTTTCCCTCTTCATCCATTTTTCTTCTTTTCCCCATTCCCTCCTTCCCTTTCTTTCTGCTATTTTAATGTAATCAGATTGAATATGACAAACTTCTGATTAGACCATGTCTGTGAGAGCAGACCGTTTATTCCTGTATAGAGCCAAGAGGATTTATTTATGCATTTCTGATTGACTGGTTCTTATTAAGAGCCACTAAAGTGTTCACAAACATGTTTTTTAAACCCTCACCACAGTGATAGCTTTTATTTTAGGTTAGTGTACTGTTTACATAGATTGAAAGTACTAAGTAGGATCACAGAATTTTCAGAAATTTTCTAGATTTTCCTAGAAATCATTCAGGGAAAAACCCTTCATTTTCCTAAAGATAATAGGTCATGGTTAGTGATTGCTATCGCTTCCCAAGGACTCATAACACTATTCTTATTGCTGCTTCTCACTATGGTTATAAACACTTATAATTTTTTCATACTGCCTTAAATTTTTATTTCATGTACTGGTAATATTTTTTGGAGGTAGCAATCATAAAATTATCATTTGGGTTACCATTAATAAGTGACTTATTGTAAGCATGTGCATTTTGTGGAAAACTGTTGGGCCATATCCAACCTTTGTGGTGTAATTATGTTTGAAACCATGATTCTCAAAATATCTAATTTTAAGAGGATTGTACCTCTCATTAGAATCTGGTCTATTAAATTAGTTATAAAATGTTTCTCTTGGAAAATTAGGCTATACATCAAGGTGATTCTACACAATGGATTCTAGAACCAGATTTCCTGTATCTGACTCCCATCCCTGCCACTTGCTAGTACAATGGGCTCGGTTGTACTAATTAACCTCTATGTGTTCTGATTCCTCATTTGTAAAATGGGAATATGGTACCTATCTCATGGGTTACTGGGAGTTAATTAAATGAATTGATAATGTAAAGTGCTTAAAAGAGTGCCCAGGACAAAATAAGTGGTACGTATTTTAACAAAACACTATTGATTAGTAAAAGATGGCTAATAGGCTATGATAGTTTCCATTTAACTTGTCAGCCTAAGTAAGAGGATACTTTATGAAGGTCATCAGCTTTGGAGGATTTTGCATTACTCCTCTTTATATTTTAAAGTCCCACCCCCCCCACTTAGAGCTTATTCTCACTAAAGAATTCTTTTCACAGTGCCTATCACCATCTTGTTTTTTTCTACACATTATTCTTTGTGTTTTGTATGTGTTACATGTTGTGTGTTCTGTGTGTGTGTGTTCCTGTTTGTTAAACGATTTGATGTGATAATTCCATTTTAGTGGCTTTTAAATAATTCCATGAGTCTGTGCTACACAAATGAGAATAGGTAAATATTTTAGATGTGTACTTACAGAAGCTATGGCATATAACCTTATACCTTAGTTATATATTTCCACTTTATCCAGTTTTAACCAACATTCACATATGATCCTTTTCTAGATTATGGTTGATTAAAAGTACTAGACCATATAAATACAAGTATGACCATACGTTGCTTTTAAGAATAAATGATCGCCCAGTAACGTGGTCTAAGTAAAATGTTCTCTTTTTTAATTATGTAGTCCTCCTCGTCATCCTCATCACAGCCTCATTCTAGCCACTGCAGAACGAAGGCCTCATCATTGTGTCACCATGCATCCCTGCCCTGGGTCAAACGTAACCATGTAGGCCCTGCAAAGGCTACCAGTCCATCTCTCCGTCTTCGTCGCTGGCGACCCTTCTTACGCCTACCATCTATGGGTCTCCATTCTGTTGTAAGTGTAGTCAATCTTCCATCTCTTCTTCCAGTGACAAGGATAGTCCATTTTTTCCCTTACACTTCTTCAGTCTTCAAAGTGCTTTTCTCTTGGTTCACTCAACCATTAGCTTTTTCTCCCCCAATAAGATTGCAAGCATACCTTTATGCTTTGCAGTCTAGCTTGACTTTCACCAGTGCCTTGGTGAACATTCATCTTCCCACTCCATATCCCGCCAGCATAAGGATGCCTGCCTTTTGATGAGTACTGATCGACATTCATGATAATGTTTAAGTTCCTGTCTGTTGTTAAAGTAAATATGTATTCTCTTAACCTTCATCTCTCTGATTTCATTTAGTTGACCCAGGTCAGCCAATGCTGTGTACCTTCTGAGTTCTTTGCCATCTCTTTATTTTTTTCATGTTTCTGAACATGACTGTAGTCTCTTGTCATACTCTGGGGTCACTTTACTTACTCTTTCCTTAACCTAATCCTTCATGGTGTAGGGTGTTTCATCTAAGCTATTTTATTCCCTGAGGTGTCTCAGGTACTTGGTTTAATCTTGATCCAATCTTCCCTGCCTATTCAGTTTCTAAAGATCTTTTTCCAAGTAGGAGGTGAAGATTTTCTCCTTATGAATTGCTTCCCATAAATTTTATGATTTCTCCTTCTTAGGTTGATAATATTAACAAACTATTAAAAAGTACATTTGTTCTTATAATCTTACTAATTATCTTAAATGTTGAGACTGATGATGGAATTCTAATAATTCTCATGATTGAAATAAACTGTAGGGTTAGGCAACTCCAGCTCTTTTCTTTCTGATATTTTAGACTGTTAATAGCAATGACTGTGGTTTGGCAGAGCCTACTTAGAAATGCTATATTTGAAAGATTTGGTGTATGCTATCCATTTATAAGAAACTTGATGCTTCTGGAAATCATCATAACTTTTGAAGCCAGAGGAAGTCTGATTCCTTATATATTTAATGATAAAAAAATTAAAAGTTGGTGTCAAACATTCTTTCTTTCCCCTTATTTACTCTTCCAGAGCTAGACTCAAACTGTGAAGTAGAGTCTTGACATGTTTCCTTAAATATCTGTTTCCACCAGATGTCAGTATGGTCATCAAAATAGCCTTTCATTTATGCTGAATATCAATCAATAAACTGCTGTCTATTTCATTTTCCCCATTGGATCACAACACGCATTTGCCATTTTTATTCATTTATCGATTTAATATTTGTTGCTTCCCTACTGTGCCATACACTGTTTGGCATAGTAGGAGACATAAGGTGAATTATATGATCAGAGTAAAACCCTAATTTTGTAAATACTAACTTGGGCACAATTGACTCTAAATATGACTGATTCCTTTGTACTTTTAAAATATTCTAAATAAAAGTGAACATACCATAAAATTGGTGTTTCCAGTTTTATATGATTTTACATAATTTTGATCTTTGCTCTCCATATTAATTTTGTTGCTTTATAGCTTCATAAGTATTTTCGTAGCATAGCATGGATTCTAAAACTACCCCACCTGAGTTTGAAACCAGATTCCATCACTTACTAACTGTTGAACAGTTTTCTTGAGAATAAATGAGTATATTACCTATCTCATAGAGTTTATGTAACAATTCATTGGTCAGTACATTTAAGGTACTTAAAACAGTGCCAGTGCCTGGCATATATTAAGTGCCATATTAGTAGAAATTAAATTTAAACTGTCATTTTCAACAATTTGAAATTTATATTTAGTATTTAATTAATTTCTCTCATTGATTTGTTACATTATTTTTAACTGTTTGAGATAATAAGTGTTGTATTGTAAATTAGGGAATTTCATAAAAAATAATACATAAAAATAAATGTAGTCAGCATGATCCAGTCTATAGCTTCTGGTTTCTGCCTTCTTGGTCATGTTTTGAAATTGAAGACTTTGCCTTTTATGTATTGTTCTTGTTTTTAGTGGAACAATTTTTAAGCAGTTAGATAATTGCAAATTTCACACTCTCAGACTAATGAAGTTGATCAAAGGGAAAGGCTCCCAGTAGGTACCAAGGTTCTGTGGAAGGCTTAGAAGTTTTTAGCTTTACTTACCTTTTATAATAAAGTTTGAAGGCTTTTCATGCCCTCCTTAGAGTTTTATATTTTTAGTATGCACTTTTGGATAAAAGGTATGACTCACCATTATGAGTCACTAACATTACTGATTTCTTATATTTGTGATGATGTATTAATATTGTGACGTTACATAATACTTTTATAGCACTTAACAATTTACAAAATATTTTCATGCATTTCATTTAAACTTTAAAACAGATAAGAAACCCAGTGTACACAGGGATCGGGTATATATTCAGGTCTCTGACCCTCACTTGTACTCCTTTCTCCTCTAGCATGGTTGTATTTACTGACAAAATATGAAAAATAGAAGCTATAAGATGTATTCTTCTTAAGAAGAGATGGTGTTAAAATCGTTTATAATTTTTTAAAATGCAATAGCTCAAAAAAATTAAAATACTTGATATCCTGTTGGAGAATTGTCTTAAAATGAGTAAAACAAAACTCTTTTCTAGTTGGGTAAAAAATCATTTCTAGTATTTTTTTGTTATAGAACTGAATTTATAATTTGTAGAATTGCCTAGGTTTAGCCTTGAAAAATTGGATTCTCTTCTGGTCATTAGTAAAACGATATTGGATTTGAGTGATCACTAATATTTTTTGTTTCTCTGACCAGGAAAGTAAGGAAATTCATTATCACTATCTTTAAATATTTGAAGAAGTATCCTGTTCAAGAGGGATTAGGCTTTTTCTAAGATAATGGAAAATACCGGGAGACATATATTAGTCTTGGTATGAAGGATAACTGCAGCAAAACTGTCCAAAGACAGAACGGACTGCCTCCGAACCTAGTGCCAGTCCCCCGTTCTCCTAGGGGCCACTGCAGATGGGGCTGCACGGGGGAGGAGTCTACTACTGGAGCAGCAGAAGTAGATCATTTTGTTTCCTACCAACAGTGGACTTCTTTCATTCTAAATTGAAGTTAGGGAGAGCTAGTTTGTCACATTAATGTTATGTTGAGATTCTCCCATTCATAATTGGAGGGAAATAATCTCTGAAGAATAATGTGAGATTAGATGAGTCACTCTATCTGTACATGTTTTAGAAACATTCAGTAAATCCAAAATAGTAATGTTTATTCTGTCGCTTTCAATTTTTTCCTTCTGAAAACTTCTTAAAACTACTTTAAAAAAAACTACTTAAAATTATAAAATTATCTGAAGGTGAAAAAAGTATAAACTTTACATTTCAGACACTATTATGTTATAGGATGTTAATATGAAATGTGATTTGACTTATGCCTCTTTAAAATGTTTGCCTCTAAAATTTGCACTTGCGTTTAATAGTGATTGTATTTTATTTCAAACCATTTAAGATTTGAGATATAGCTAATATACATTAGTGTTAACTGTGCAGCTTACTGTGTGTCATAGAGAGTGCCATTTAATCATGTATTGATTTTGGGTAACTTATTTACATTTCTAAGAAATGTAGCAGATATTGTTTAATGCAGATAGAATTTGGTAAACTAAAAAAAAAACAACAAAAAAAACTAGGTGTAATTTAATTTTAATTTCAAGTAGTTCACTAAGAAAGCAGCCAAAAAAATCATAGGTTACAGTTAATTGCACTTTAATTTGCATTTATCTTTCCCCCCTTTTACTCTTTTGGGCTGGTTTCCTGCATTTATTCATTTTTAAACTTTTTGAATCTATGATGAATAATGAGACTTATTTTATTCTAAGACATATTACATTGTTCAAAAAAGATTATCAAGTTCAAATCGTTAAGGAAAGAATTCACTTTCTTGGTGTCTTAAAATTCAGCTTGAAAAGAGTTTCTTTAACTGTTTATGTTATAAATTTTTTTAACCTTTCTTATTTCAAATATCAAAAATTAGACAAATGAGTTCATGCATTCATTTCATTCAGCAAGTATGCATTATGTATCTACTAGGTACCAGGTGTTACCCTAGGCACCAGGGCTTCCAAGGTTCAACGATATTAAACGTGTTTAGATCAGTTGAGATTAAGAAAGATAGGCTTTTAGCTGATGTTTTCCTGGTTAATGGGAGGACATTGTCATAAATGTGGTCATGTTCATTCTTTGTCTACCATATCAAAGATTAATAAACCTTGAATTATATTGGATAAATGTTCTCTCATGTCATTTCATATTTGTATGTGTTTACATGTACTTGATTGATTTGACTACTAACATGCATAATATGTATTTTTCCCTCCTATTTCAGGCACCAAGTATAGATGAAAAAGTAGATCTTCATTTTATTGCATTAGTTCATGTAGATGGGCATCTCTATGAATTAGGTAAGAACTATTTAAATTTACTCTGGGGAGGTAAATGATAAATGGGAAAGTCTCTATATTAACAGGACTGTTGGCATTTATTGTGTTTAATATTAATTGCCCTTTAACATTGAGTAGGCATAATGAAAGTTTTCCATTTAAGATTTTTTACTAGAAAAAAATAATTTTTTTGATTGTTTAAGCAAGTTATAATTCAAAGAAGTGTGCATACCACCTTTGTATTTCAAGCAAAGCAGAGAAGTAAAAATCATAGGAAACTACTATAGATCACTTCAGCGTTCTTTTTTTTTTTAAAGATTTTATTTATTTGACAGAGACACAGTGAGAGAGGGAACACAAGCAGGGGGAGAGGGAGAAGCAGGCTTCCCGCTGAGCAGGGAGCCGGATGCGGGGCTGGATACCAGGACCCTGGGATCATGACCCGAGCCAAAGGCAGATGCCTAACGACTAAGCCACCCAGGCACCCCGGATTCCTAATAAATTCTAAAGGAATATTGAGCAAGAACTATTGAGTTAGTGAATAGAAAACAGTGATTATATATAATGTATGGTGATTAACATAACATAATAAGAAAATATTTGTGATAGAAAATGCTAGCAGTTATTAAAACACACACACACAATACTTGCTAATACAGAGAACATATATTATGTATAGTTATTTGTGATTTGGCAATATAGAATCACCTATGTAATGAAATAATAATCTTCAGGGGCTTGATCATATATTTCTCTTGCCCTGCAGTGTTCCCAGATTCTTGAAACATGCTCTCTACCCATCTGAGAGCTTTGGCCTTTAAAGTACATTCACCTCTGTCCATTACCTCTAAACTCAGTCATGATGAGAGGTAAATAAATTTTGAAGGAACACACACACACACACAAAAAGAAAACAGTGATTAAGAGAACAGCATAGGTTTTTAAGAAAAAAAAATCATTTTGAAGTGACCTATTTGTTTAAAAATAAGGCTATATGATTGTAGACATGTGCAAGTTAATTACTACAGGACAATTATTCCACAAAGGATAGTGGTTATCTTTAATATATTTATTCCATACTAAATTGTAAGGTTAACGGATAAAAGGAACTAAGTTATTCATCTTTTGGTTGTCACCTCTTCCTTTTCCTTAGGGCTTCATGTCATTAATGGCATATGTAGGAGGGGAGAAATAACATATTTTTAAATAGATAAAATTACCCTTTATGGATAAATTAGAACAATGGGTTTGGAAGTGAATTCAGAACTGATTGAATCATCAGATTAGAAAACTGATAACTAACAATTTATTGTCTACCTGGAGTAACAGGAATACTCTGAAACATTAAAAAATTTTTATTTTGAAATAATTTTAAATTTTTATAAAAATTATAGAAATTGTATACAGAGTTCCCATAAACCCTTTACTCAGATTCCCCAGATTCAGTTAATATATTTGAACCATTTGAAAATAAGTTGCAGACACAATGCCCCATTATTCTTTAATATTTCTGTATGTATTTCTTCAAAACAGGTGGATACTGTCTTACATAACTGTAGTATGACTGTCAAAATCAGGGAATTAACATCGATCCATATTACAATTGAATTCACAGACTCTATTCAAATTATTCTGATTTTTACAATGTCCTCTATAGGTTTGGAATCCAATCCAGGATTGTGTGTTGTATTTAGTTGTCACATTTGTCTCCTTTAATCTGGAATGGTTCCTCAATCTTTTCTTTTCTCTCGTGTCTTTGACATTTATTTTTAAGTGTACAGAGCAGTTACTTTGAGATTATTTTTCAATTTGGGTTGTCTGATATTTCCTCATGATTTATCCATTTTTGGCACATACACCACAGAAGTGGTGCTATGTTCTCAGCACATCATTTCAGGAGGCTCATGATGTTGATTTGTCCCATCACTGGTGATGATGACCTTTATCATTTGGTCTAGGTGGTATCTGCATTTCTCCATTATAAAGTTAACAAGTTTGTTAAACTTGTTAATATGTTAATATGTTATAGTTATTAATTAGTAAGTAATGAATAAATATTTTATCAGGAGATACTTTGAGCTTATGTAAATGTAGTTTCTCATTAAGCCTTTATCAGATTTAGCATCCATTAATGATTTTTAATTGATTATCACTATGATGGTTGCCAAATGGTGCTTTAAAAAAAAAAATTCCTCCACCATTTCCTTTTTCCCTTATTCATTCATTAATGTCAGAATGGACTCATGGATTCATATTTCACTCAAAAGGTTACATACAGTTGATTATCATAATTTATTTTGATGCTTAAATTTTCCCCAAATTGGCCTTGAAGGGAACCCCCTCAAGCTGGCCCTTTTGTCTTTTTGATATGTTTCTCTCATTCTTCAAGCACTTTCTCACTGTCAGGTAGAATAAGACTAGACTCATCTTTGATTTTATGTGCCCTGGCCCTGTTATTCAGTTGCTTCTCCATAGAGCCCTGGTTCCTTTTAGTGGAAAATGATATTTAGAACCAATATCTGGGTGGTAGGTATGCTCATTGCTACTAAGATATCATTGCTTCTAGGCCCTTTCAGAGGACAAAGGTAGGAAATGTTTGTATGTATTAGAAAATACACTCACATACATATATGTGAATATGAGTATAGACACACCCACAATTATATCTGTTTATATATTTAAAAGCATTCTAGAGGGGAGGGGGGTGGGAGGATGGGTTAGCCTGGTGATGGGTATTAAAGAGGGCACGTATTGCATGGAGCACTGGGTGTTATACGCAAACAATGAATCATGGAACACTACATCAAAAACTAATGCTGTAATGTATGGTGATTAACATAACAATAAAAATTTTTTTAAAAAGCATTCATTTCCATTAACACTTCTAAATCTAATAGTATATAGTTTATTCTAGTGTTCTCCATTACCCTTCATGTATTTCTTGACTTATCCATTCCTCTTGTATATAAACAAGCTCTTAGCCACCCCAGCCTAAAACTCAGACCCAAACACAATGCTCCCTGCACCTCCCCCCAACTTGCCCCCAACTGATCCTTGCCTGGCCAGGCCCAGACAGAGCAACAACTCTGCAAAGTGGGGACCCACCTTCTTTCTGATATTGTGCAAATTCCTGAACCCCGCTCTCTTTCTCCTCAGTCTCCTCATTAAGACTGTTGTGCTCTGCGTGGGTTTCCAATTCATGAACTGGCAGAAAGCTATCACTGTTGAGCTCACATAAAAGCTACCTATTTCCTGATGTCTAAGAACAACTGTTTCAGCTATTTCCTCCAGCTTTTTCGTTGTTTCCAGTGGAAGGCCTCATCCAGTACCAGTTATTCCAACCTGGCTGGAGGTGGAAGTAGCCTCAGTATTATTTCTTCACTTCCCACAAGGAAGATCAGAATTTAGCTTTCCTGTGTCACTTGTTCCTCACCCACCCTCCCAATCATGAAATAGATTATTTCCTTTCTCCCGGTTCTGTTGTAGTTATATTACTATGACCACAGAAATATTTATTCTCAGCTGAGCCATAATTAATGTACTTTTTAAAAAACTTGGGGTGCCTGGGTGGCTCAGTTGGTTGAACGTCTGATTCAGGTCATGATCTCAGGGCCCTGGGATTGAGCCCCGCATCGGGCTCCCCACTCAGCAGCGAGTCTGCTTATCCCTCTTCCTTTCCCTCTGTGATCTCTCTTGTTCTCACTCTCTCAAATAAATAAATAAAAATAAATACGTTTTTATTTCTCCAGTTTTAATAATTGTCTCATTTTGCCTTTTGGTTTGTTTGGTTATCTTCCCTCATATTTTTCTTTCACCGTGGTATCTACCAGCCCAGCTCTATCACTGTGTATGTATATGGATTCAGACATTTTTACTACATTTGGAAGCCATGGAATTATAGAAGGGATTGTGTTTTTTTTTTTTTTTAAAGATTTTATTTATTTATTTGAGAGCGAGCGAGAGAGAAACAGCATGAGAGGGGAGAGGGTCAGAGGGAGAAGCAGGCTCCCCGCTGAGCCGAGAGCCCGATGTGGGACTCGATCCCAGGACCCTGGGATCATGACCTGAGCCGAAGGCAGTCGCTTAACCAACTGAGCCACCCAGGCGCCCGGGATTGTGTTTTATGGATTGAACTTGAAGTGCCACATTTTTTTTTTAAAAAGAATTTATTAGAGAGCAAGAGAGAGAACACGAGCAGGTTGGGGAGAGGGAGAAGCAGACTCCCCACTGATCAGGGACCCCAGTGCAGGGCTCAATCGCAGGACCTGGGATCAGGACCTGAGCCAAAGGCAGACACTTAACCTACTGAACCACCCAGGCGCCCCATGAAGTGCCACTTAAAAGACATAAGAGATTTAGATTTGGATATAGAGTATCAGTTAACTTGGGTTAGGGTGAGTTTATATAATACTGGACTTTTTCCTTTTTTCATAGCATTCATAAAGTAGTAGTTTATTCAAGATGTTTATAATTGTGTTTAATTAACATTGGTGGTCAGTGAAATAACCCTAGATTATTTAGATTGTTGGTATAGACCACTTACTGCCTTGCTGCTACACAATTAGTAGAAGTAATATATAAATCTTGTGGTGGCTCCCTTTCATTGGTATAAGCATGTCAGTCTTAGGAACCTTCTGATTTGAAATAAATGTTTCATATTCCTGAGGGTAGAAACTAGGGTTGTAGCTTTTTAAAAACTGACTTAGGAATTTTTCATTTTTTAAGGAAATTAAAGCCAATGTTTATTTCTTATAAATTCTGTTTATGAAGATAATTTAGGCTTTCAAACATGGAAGCTAGGTTCTAATAACATATAATGTAAAAAATACTGATAGGTAGCACATTTAAAATATTTGTTTTAGGATATATTATTTTCAGTATCTTTGAACTTTCGCCTCACTGTGGGAAGAGGAAAATGGAAGTTGGAAGTACATTATAAGCAGCTAAATGTTACAGCTCTTTGTTCACTTTCCACAGATGGACGGAAACCGTTTCCAATTAACCATGGGGAAACTAGCGATGAAACTTTATTAGAGGTAACAACAAAACTTGTTGGCCTACTTTAAGTGTTACTAATGTTCTTGTTATCTTTAAAATATCTCTAAAGATCTCTAAAATAACATTTTCTCTGAATTTGGATCCTTACACTCTTGAGAAAATCCAAAAAGAAAATTCTGAGTTAGTGTTAAAAATCTACAGCAAATGAAGAGATTTTCAGAGCTCTTTGTGTGAACAAGTATCAAATTTGAAAAAGGTAATAGTATTGAAAGAGTTGCACATCTTATCTCATATTTCACTGAATCCAAGATACCATCGTTTGTATCTTGATCCTGATTTTAGAGACTTTTAGATTTATGAACAAATTATGTGGCTAAGAAATAGTAATTTTCAAGTTAAAGGTTTCTTTAAAGTACTTTAAGAAAGAACACTTACTATATCTTACAGTTTTGTACTAAGCAAATTAGGCTACCAACCATTCACTCTTCTGGTGTGTGCTTTAAATTATTTTGCATTTGGAAAAAGAAGTCTGATGTAAGATTAGTATGAATTAGGAAAATGTGAAACACTTATTTATCATTTGAAAGGAAAACACATGTTTATAAAGTGAAAAACTACACATTTTTTCCCCATAGGATGCTATAGAAGTTTGCAAGAAGTTTATGGAACGTGACCCTGAGGAACTGAGATTCAACGCCATTGCTCTATCTGCAGCATAGCTGGTCAGTGATGGAAACACCCAATACTGTATTATCTGCAACAAAAATTAAATTTCTGCTGCCATACACTAACTCAAAAATTTTGATATTTTCATTAACTTGACTGATTAAACTTTATGTGAATTAAACTTTGACTTAATCTGTGTTTTATTTCTGTTGCACATTAAAGCTGTCATTCTTTTCTCCCCTTTCTTTCTTGTGAACGACTTACCTTGTCTGAGGACTAGCGATAACTTTCTTACTCTCTTTTAAATTTCATGGGAGATTTTGTCTTGGGTACAGGTACAGTTTCCATCTGCATAGTATAAATATATGATATATCACATATTTTGACATATTTCCTTAACAAGCAGTTGTGGAGCATCGACTTGTCATGAGCTGGACGCGGATCTAGGGGCAGGAGTTGCAGCAGTGAACGCTGTCCACAGGTTCCACAGTCTTGGAGCCTATGTTCTTGTGGGAAGATATGAAGAACACATCAGTAAGATACACACCAATGCTAGATGCTAGGCAAAGTCAGATTTGGGTGAGAGAGTGACTGAGTGGATACTTTAGATTCTGTAGTCAGGGACGGCTCCTACGAGGAAGTAGCTGTGAAGTTGAGATCTGAATAGCAAAAAAACCCAGCCAATCAGAGAAAGGTGGTAGAGAAGAGTAAAGGGAATAATGAATGCAGAGTCCCTCAAGTGGGAAAATCTCACTGGATTATCAGGCCAGAAAGAAGGCTTCTAGGACCAGAGCATAGAAAGTGAAGGGGAAGGTGGCAAGAGATGAGGTTAGAGGAGGAGGGGCTGAGTGATACAGAACAGAAAAAGGCATTTGGATTTATTGCAAGTGTGATGGTAAGCCATGGAAGGTTTTAAGCAGGAGAGTGACCTGATTTGACTTACAATCTTAGAAGATCATCTTGACTCCTCTGTGGATAATATGTTAGGGAGCGGGTAAGAATGGAGGCAGAGAGATTTGTGAGGAGGTCAATGAGAGATGGTGATGGCTCAATCTTAAAAGAAGTGGTAATTTAGACAGAGCTATGTGTGTGAATTTGATGTGTGTTTTGAAGAAGGGAGGGCTTCAGCTGCGTCTTAAAGGATAGGTGGAAGGCAGAGGAAAGGTGGAAGAGTATAGAGCTGGGTCAAAACACAGGGTTAGTGTGATGGCAATGCCCTGTATTTTGGGGCGGGGAGAGTATTGGTTACACAGGTGTATGCAATTATCAAAACTCATTGACTTGTTCATTTAAAATCTGTACTTCACTGTATATATATTTTACCTCAAAAAAAGAAAAAATACAGAGTTGGGTTGGAATGAGTATAGCAGTTAGGAGAAAGACCAAATTGGTCTGGAATGAAGTTCTGGAACAATCATTGAATGTAAATGTGTATACCTGATTCACTGAGGTAACCTAGATTCATGAGGCAGTGACCTGAGATAAGTGGTATTTTAGAAAGAGTAATGGGGCAGTGACTTACAGAATGGATTAGATCTATGTTACTCAAAGTGTTACATCAGCATTACCTAGGAACTTGGTAAAAAATAATTATTTCAGACCCCACCCTAGACCTACCAAATCAGAACTTGGGTTTTCGACAAGATCCCTGGGTAATGAATATGCATATTAAGTTTGGGAAGCACTGGATTAGAAAAAAATAGACTATAATGAGGAGGATCACTTTGGAAGACCTTTAAACTCCCTATGCTGAAGAGTGCCTGAATGAAGTGATGGCAATAGGGATGAAGAAATCATCTGAAACAACCGATAGTGTATGGGGATGGTGCTTCTGTCCTGCCAGTAACAACCAAGTGTTCTACTCTTTTGATCCATCATTTATTTGCATTTTGAACTCCCATCTACTTTGTATATTATCTTAAAATTTCAAGTCTTCCTAAACAGCTCTCTGCCTGTTGCCTTGCTGAATTTCTCCTAGCATTGATTACCAAAAGTTTACATTATTTCTCAGAGTTTGCTGTGATGCATACTAATTTTTCAGACTTAATGAGCAAGAAGGGTTTGAAGTTCCGTATCTGTTGAAAACATTGGGTTAAAGTTAATTTTAAAAAATACAGTTATATTCTGTGGGGGCAATTGCAGAACTCAGAGCTTTTTTTAAAAAAAATCTGTGTATTATGAATGTAATTTTCTAGACATTTTATGGAGCAACATTTAGGACTGGCATTGTTTTGCACACATTAGGATGCTAGTTCCTTGTGAAACTCAAAATTTGAAAATTTTCTCTTAGGTTTATGTCTAGGATTTTAGTCCTACTACTGTATTAACTATAATACTTTGTTTAGTAACTTTCTTAAAATTTAGCACTTGTAGAAGAAATTGATCGTTAATTTTGTATAGAAACTTGTAGAGAGACACTAAGGGTGGTCAAGTCATGGGTAATTTCTGGAACTTGTTAATGACTAATATATTTGGGGGAAATAGAACTAAATAGAACTGAAACTTTAAATGTTTTTACTTGGACTTTTGGGAATTGACTAAACATCACCTTTCAGTGGGCATAATGGTTTGCTTTGAAGTATTGGAATAGAATTTATGATATCCATATTTAACCTCTAATATTTTCCATGTTCATTTGTGACTAAAACAGAAGTTATCTGTATTCTGGGGTGAATCAAATTTTAATATGTCTTAAATGAAAACCATTTTTAATACCGTATAAAAATTATTTAAACCTCATTTAAATTTCGTTTCATTCCATCTTAGATTTGTGTACAGTGCTTATTAGGTAAGCTTTGTAATTGGGTTGTGTATAACACATAACCTGCTTATTTCATTTTGAAAATAATATAGTTTAAGAGATTTTCAGCTATTATCCGTCTACCATAATATCTTTCAAAGTAGCATCTATAGGCTTATGATTCTTATATTGGTGCTTGTGAGAAAATTGCAAAAAGTAATATTTTCATCACTTTTAAAACATTTTTCTGTCTGTAGAAATTTCTTTTAGAGAAAGCTTACATATATGTATATATGTGTATGCATGCACATATATATTTGTACATATGTTTATATTTTTGTGTATATATCATTATCTGGGAACTAACAAATATATAGATATGTATATGCATGTATATATATGTGCACACATATGTTCACACATTTGTACCTTGAATAGGCAAATAACTTTGGTCTAAATTCTCTGTGGATTATTTAAATCCTTTACTTTAATATGAAATTAAAGTAAAACCACTTTGAAAAGTATGTAATCATTGCAGAAGATTTTTAGCTAATTTAGAAGGATTTGTACACACATGTATAAAGTTTAATAGTGTCTTTATTAAGATTCTCTGGTAAGATCTTAAAATGAGGTTCCTTGTACTCTCAACAAAATTACTACTAAAAACCAAGTGTGGAAAATACTGAGTTTTCAGAAAACCAAAAGTAAGTTTTGTGATTTCTTTTGCTTCTTTTGATTTCAGAGTATGGCCTGCATAAACTGTTGTGATGTAGATGATTCAGTGTAATGAAGAACATTGATTGTCTTGGTGCCAATGGTGCCACCCGATCAGACCAATCCCCATGCCTTAGTTTCCTGTATATTTTTACTTGTTTTGCCTTTAAATAAAAGTTATTCTAAGTCTTTCTCCGGACTTCTTTAAGATAGTGGTTCTGAACCTGTCTGTTGCTTCCATCTACATTATAGGTGAGTGTCCCCAGTATGACATTATCCGTAGTCCACACCTAGATAATACATGGGAAGTTATGTAGACAATAAAGGCTATATAGTACGAGCATTACCTTATTGTCTAATTGTTGGGCTGGTTGGGAATCCTTGGTTTAGAGGCATTAAATATACATAACCTATACTAACAGCTATTTTGCAAAATCAATTATTTAAAAGGCTTAGGGGGCCTGGGTAGCTCAGTGGGTTAAGTGTCCGACTCTTGATTTCAGCTCAGGTCATGATCTAAGAGTCATGAGATCGAGCTCCGCGTTGGACCCCACACTCAGCAGTCTGTTCCAGGTTCTCTCTCTCCCTTTCCCTCTGCCCCTCCTCCTGCTCTATCTCTAAAATCAATAAAATCTTTAAAAGGCTTAGAAATATATAATAAAGCCTTTCTAATCTATAAGACAGCTATGAGTATAAATTGAATTATTTAGAATAAAAATCCATGTGGTCAAGAATAAATCTCAAATAATGTGAATGACACATTTTAGTTGATTCAAAATGTGCCCTTTAACAACATGTGAACATAGTTGGTATTTAAATAACAGTTATGTTCAGTAGTGTATCCTTCCAGAGCTAAAGGATAAAGTCTCTGTCCTGCACATGTTCTGTAAGAACAAGATGAAAAATTGCTTGAGGCTTTATTTGTATCCTAAACATGAAAGACTTGCAACGCATGCAAAGGTTGTAAATTAGACCATTTAAAAATGTCCTAAAACCTGTTTGCTGAAAAGTTGTGCTGCATACTGAGAGTTTAATTACTGTAGTAGAAGATGACAACAGGTTACATTTGCATTTTCTTTTAGGGCTAAGCAGTAGAAAGTTATTTTTCTTTATTCCGCCTCCAGTGTGAAGTATTTGGAACCAGAAGTTCATCCTGTCCTTCATCACTACTAAAGAACTACACATTTGATAATAGTGTACACAGTTAATGGGAATGTTACATTGTTCATATTTTTATGGTGGAGACCAAAGCATATTTCATGGTTTGGGTATAATTTAAAAGATGCATTCTTCTGAGAAATTGATTTCTTTTATAAACAAAATGCAAATGCCTTAAATATTTCTTCATTTAGTGTGATAAATAGAATTACTTTTAAAGCCATAGTCTGGTATGGCTTGATAATCAGGTACACTTGAAGTATTCAAGATAAGAGCATAATGGTATTGATTTTAAGAACTTTAGAAAATATTCCTTGTGGGCAAAAGAAAGACAGAAGGAATGTTTAAAGCCAACTGTTCACCTTACTGTTCTAATTTTTACCTTGTTGTTTTCCATTTTCAGGAGACAAGAGCGTATATCATCTCAAATACTAAAAATATTCCTGTGAAAGCTTTTAGTTTTTCAGGCATAGTAGTCAACTGTTTTCTTACTGTGCATGAAATGCCTAGAGAAAGTGACGTCTTTAGCCAAATTAATAAAACATAGGTTAGAAAATGCTTAGGCCAATTTATTCATGTCCCTCTGATATTAATTGTATAGTTGATAACTATGTAGATTTTAGCAATTTGTTGAGCAACTAAGCTGGTTTCAAAATGGGATCTAGTTGCTCTCAAACTTTTCAGTCTCAGAAGCCCCTTCACATTCTTAAAATTATTGAGGGGCCCAGAGAGAGAGAACTTTTATAGGGATGTTATCTGTTGACCTACAAATATTAGATATTAAGACACATTTTCAGAATATTAATTCATTTTAAAATAAAAATAAACCCATCATGTGTTAACATGAAGAACAATTATTATAAAAATAACTTCTCTTTAAAAAGTTAGTAGAATAGCAGTCAGTATTTTACATTTTTGCAAAATCTCTTTAATCTCTGACTTACGGAAGACAGCTGAATCCTATCTGATAATGAATGAAAAGTGGAGTTGGTAATTTAGAGAGTCAGCTGGTTATACATGTCAAAACAATTTCAGAGACAGTCATTTGAAGACCATGTCTCTTGCACACCAGGTTATCCTCAGAGTCTGGCACAATGTTGGGCATATAGTAGAGGGCCAGACGGTATTTGATGTGTAAACTATATTGCAGTGGGTTAAGACACAAACAGGAGGTGGAGATATAGATTCAAGGAGTACAAACACCTCCTTCAAGGCACATGGTTGAGAAAAGAGAAATGTCTCAGGTACGTGGAGGCAGGATCAGCAGTAGACTTACATTTTTAAAATTTTTTTATTTAAAAAATTTTTTAAAAAGATTTTATTTATTGAGAGAGAAAGAGAACACACAAGCAGAGGGGAGGGGTAGAGGGAGAAGCAGGCTCCCTGCTGAGCAGGGTCCTCCCCCCCACCCCCACGCAGAACTTGATCCCTGGACCCTGGGATCATGACCTGAGCTGAAGACAGATGCCCAACTGACTGAGCCACCTAGGCACCCAGCAGAGGACTTTTAAAAGAGTATTTCTATGTGAGGGTAAACAATACTAAACAAAAAATAGCAGAGAGAAGTTGAGAACACAGGTAAGAAATGGGATGATTGAGGGATCTAATTGGGGGTGGGATAAGGTATGTCATCTAACAGAGCATTTCAAACTTGAATGAGGATTAGAGATGCCAGATCTTGCCAAAATGCAGATCCTAATTCAGCCATTATAGATATAGGGCTTGAGATTATGCATTTCTAACAGGCACCCCAAGCTGCTGGTCTGAGGACTCCGCTTTGAGTACGGTGACTCTAGAACCCAGCTGAAGAGTAAACCATGGGCAGGAGAATTAAACCCCTATAGAATCTGGAGATCCTGGCTGGTGGAACTTCTTAAGGGAGAATTTTTCCCCCTAATATCCAATTAGTACCCTTTCCCGGTATCAGGGGCACCATGATGGGTGTGGAGCCTACTTGAGATTCTCTCTCTTCCCCTCCCACTGCCCCTCCCCCCCCCAAATAAAACAAAGATAGAATCTCAGTGTTTTCACAATGCTTAATTGACAGCATGATACTGAAGTTATGGCATAAAATATAGTGGTTCTACCAAAAAATTTATCTAAATGTCATTGATTCAGGAACAGAGCTCAGGCTTTGTTGTTAGACATGGTTTGAGTCTTGGTTCTGTCTCTGTGTGGTTGCTCTTAGGCAAACTATTAACACATTAGATAAAAGTACTCTTACTGTGGGTTTTTTTTGTGAGAATTATAAATGTAGTACATAAAAGCCAGTACTCAAAAGTGATAGTGATTATTATCACAATCACCCCCAATGAGTGCAATAAGCTGTATTGAACATAATTTTAAAAGTTTGTGTCATGAATCATCAGACTCGCCTAATTTTCTAAAGAATTTGAATAAGATGGAATGAATAGATCACATTCTGTTTCCATGCACAAGGGAACTGTGCATATTTCTTCTGTAACTCAGAAATGGTTTAACTTGAAAAAATCTCAAAATAGCTGAAGTTAGCAGACATGCAATTTAGCAAGGATGATTGGAATTTTGGTCTTTCCCGTAATAATACTATGCTGAAGCATACTGCTCATTAGGAAAACATTTTTATCTGAATCTTTTACCCTTGAGGGCCAAGAATGCTGTTTTTTTTTTTTTTTTAAAGATTTTATTTATTTATTTGCGAGAGAGAATGAGAGACAGCACGAGAGGGAAGAGGGTCAGAGGGAGAAGCAGACTCCCCGCCGAGCAGGGAGCCCGATGCGGGACTCGATCCCGGGACTCCAGGATCATGACCTGAGCCGAAGGCAGTCGCTTAACCGACTGAGCCACCCAGGCGCCCAAGAATGCTGTTTTTCTTTTTGATAGCTATGTTTACAGAATCTAAATCACCCTGAATAATTATTTCAACATTTCAAGTTATTATAACTGCTCATGCTTCATTTATAAGCTCTTTGAATTTTGATAAATTGCAGTATGGTGCTAGAATGACAAAATGAGTTCAGATAAGTTCAATACATGGTTGTGATATAAACCTATGTTAATTATTATTACAACTGCTGTAAAGAAAATTTAGACATTCAATGTTCCCACTTTTTACAGGTGGACTTCCTATGCTGAGAACAGATCTCTGAGCGCTGGAAATATGGAGGCAAGTGATCAGTGCCCATGTCTGGGTAGGTGTGGGCTGGCTATAAACCACGGAGGGAGTCGGCAGCACAGAAGGTAATAATAGTTCTTTGACGACTTCTCTATTGTTGCTTTGAAAGCTCTAAGGCATAATGCCTTCATTTGGCTTTCTTCTGGAACACATGCAGATGGAAAAGAAGAAGTCAGAAGGAGGTTAGGAAGTAAATACTACAACTGAAACAAAGTTAAGTCAATCTTGCAGAACATCCCCAGGCATATTCAATCTGAACTTTTATTGCCAGTAGCCACAATATTGCAAATATTTATACCCCTCCTGGCAAATTTATAATCATTATTGATCTCTTGTAACAGTAGGATATGTCTGGGTGATGGAGGACATTAAGGTAGCATAAGGCATGTTGTAGTTTGTAAGGTGCTATCACATACAAGGTGTTAAGGACATGCAGAAATGTCAACCAAGCTACTCAAAGCCAGTTTTAGTTTAGATTTGTGAGCCCAGCATTATTAAGATCCTTCTGGACTTAGCTTTGAAAAGTTTTTCTCATTCTTTTTCTAAATCTTGTAATTGTCTGTAAGTACTACCTTCATAATTGATGCTCCTACTCTAGCCATGCTTTTAAGAGTTCTAAGAATTATAAACCTGGGACTCCTTTCAAAGGGACCAAACTAGAAGTGGATACTTACGGTGGGTGACATGTTGATTTATGACCACCATCCTAACCTGACATTAGATCTACTCAACAGATAGGGCAATAAACATAGATAATACTAATGTCTGATTTTGAAAAATCTATGCATGAGAAGAGCTTATTTTCTCTCATGGCATTGGCTGAATATGTCAGGATATCAATTAAAAACAGATCTAAAAATTAATAACTCCTGGGGCGCCTGCGTGGCTCAGTCGTTAAGCCTCTCCCTTCCGCTCAGGTCATGATCCCTGGGATCGAGCCCCGCATTGGGCTCCCTGCTCAGCGGGAAGCCTGCTTCTTCCTCTCCCACTTCCCCTGCTTATGTTCTCTCTCTTGCTGTGTCTCTGTCAAATAAACAAATAAAATCTTTAAAAAAAATTTAAAAAATAAAAATTAATAACTCCTGCTCTTTGACTTAGCATCCAATAAGCTTTTCTCTGGCCATGAGGGTTTAATGAATAAACCACCTCTTTGGCAAAGAATTTTTCTGGCATGAAATATTACTGTAAAATTATTTTGTTGTACAAATTAAAACAAAAGGTTAATTTTGCATTGCCAATATATCTTGCAAAGAATTTTTCCTGTCTACAATGAATAGCTCTTTACATTTTATAGAGCAGAGTGTTAGGCCTTTTCCCCCATATCCTTCTTCTTACCTAGACCATACCCAGAGGCCTATCTCTGCAAAAATAAAATGGAGTCCATTATAATACTTCCTGAAGTAACAAAGCCATGTAGCCCTAATTACTACCTTTAATTATTCAAAGATCCAGTGGAAGAAGATACATGTATGTGCAATCTGTGGAGGGGTGTGAATGTGTATGTGTGTATGTGTGTGTGTGTGAATGTGTGTGTAGCCTTGATCCATAACAAAGTGTAATTAACACTCTTAGTAAGCAGAAATGGAGTAGATAGTTGTCTTCTCTGTCCTGAGAAAGCCACAATGTCATGTTTTTGTTTTGAATTCAGTTATATAGGATTGAAATGGCTTGGCCTGACTGGTCTACTTCTGTCCACAGGGACCAAAGAAGTTTATAATAGAGTCACGGATGGAGCATTCTTCCTGCAAGAACTCCCGGGAACTTTGGTGATTTACCTCACAGACCATCTGGTTTCACTCATGATCCTTGGGAGCATTCTCAAGTGATCCCCACATTCAAGGAAACCCCTTTACCTCCTTTCGTTCGGAAGCTTCTGGCTGAGCTGGGTCTAAGGCTGGCCTCTTCTGTGATAATCTCCAATCCTCGAGGGAGCACCAGACCTGTCTCAGCATGATATCATGGCCATCCTGGGACTCTGGAGACTTCTTTTTATGGCTCTTTGTAAGATTTCTTCATACTGCATGAAAATAAGAAACAGCTTTTTAGAAATCTGTCATCCAGGGCGCCTGGGTGGCTCAGTCGGTTAGGTGGCTGCCCTTGGCTCAGGGCCCTGGTCTCAGGGTCCTGGGATTGAGCCCCACGTCAGGCTCCCTGCTCAGTGGGGGAACCTGCTTCTCCCTCTGTCCCTCCCCCCCAACTTGTGCGCACTCTCCCTTTAAATAAATAAATAAAATCTTTTAAAAATATCTGTCATCTTACAACTGAGGCCAGACTAGTACCAGTGGTAAACCCAGGAGCACAACCTGAGTCTCTTGTTTCTCAGGCCAGTCTATTTTGTAGTTTTTGAATCCTTTCCTTTTTGAAGGTAATATATTATCAATGTGTAGCCAGTTCTCACATCATAGGGAGAATGAAAGGGTTATTAAAAGAATTGTTTCCTGGGATGCCTGGATGGCTCAGTTGTTAAGCATCTGCCTTTGGCTCAGGTGATGATCCCAGGGTCCTGGGATCCAGTCCTGCATCGGGCTCCCTGCTCAGCGGAAAGCCTGCTTCTCCCTCTCCCACTCCCCCTGCTTGTGTTCCCTCTCTAGCTGTCTCTGTGTGTCAAATAAATAAATAAAATCTTAAAAAAAAAAAAAAAGAATTGTTTCCTATATAAAATTAAGTTTGCTATATGGATGAGCTGTTTCTTCTATGGGTCCATTTCAGAATGTAAACATTAAACAATGGTTTAATGGTTTCAGAATAACTATTAAACAATGGTTATTATAATTCTAAGGTATTAATACAGTAAACCATTGTGCTTATTTTTTTCCCTCCCTTTTTAAAAGCAGAACAATTTGAACAGATAGTATAGTTGTTGCTCTTTTTTAGTAAACTTAATGAAAAGTCAGGTAGAACTTCTCTCCCAAACCATAATAACAAAGAAAAAAATAAATATGTTTTAGAGAAATCTGGACTTGACTATTTTTATCTGTGATTATAATTACTAAAGATATCCTTTTAGGGAAAATACAGAGTTTACTCATTTCACGGGACTTCAGGAAGAGAAGTTTAGTAAACACACATTCTCTCCTTCTTTCCCAGAATCCCCAATAGTTTATTTTAAAGCTAATTCTAGGGTAAGTCCTTTTGATCTCACTGCTATCACTTAGAGAATTATAGTGTGGTTTTGCAATTCTGGCTAGAATGCAGATGCAGGATCTTAATGGCAACAACAACAAGAAAAAGTCCTAGGTTTTATGTTAAATAATTTGAGTTCAATGATAGGAAACTGTTCTACATGTTAAAAAAAAAAAAAGAAGCCAAACTCTAAACTCTTAAGATTTTTACAGTAGGAAGAAAATAACTAACTGTTCTTATTATGGGGTTGGTCCCATGTTTTGAAAGTTACAATCTCAGTTGATCTCTTAATGAGATGTCTGTGAACACAGGGGGAAGGTTGATACGAGCCAAGGGCTTCTCACCTATTCCTTCTCAGTTAACCATCCAGCAGGTTCAGAAGAAAATTTAGGACCCTTGTCTTCATCCACTGGGCAAAGCACTCATCACCATCCTAAGGCCATACTAAAAACCTCCTCACGGTTTGTCTACATTTTGGGGGAGTGATAAAATATGGATTCACCTAGATTTTTCCCCTTCTATATCCTTCCCTCTTATCTTCATTTCTTAATCATTATCTGTAACACGTTAGCTTCTTTTTTCTCTCTGGCTTCCATTGAATTGAATCTACTTGCCTGAATGTCATTATTTAAGTACTGGCAACATCATAATCCTTTAATTACTAACACTATTAGATATATTTTTGCGGGTAAAGATGGGATAATTACGACTTTATCATTATATATGTATATATTTTTTGTTTACATGAATTTTTTCCAGCTTTATTGAGATATAATTGTCATACATTATGTAAATTTAAAGTGTACAACATGATGATTTATTTTTTTTTAAAGATTTTATTTATTTATTTGACAGAGAGAGAGACAGCGAGAGCAGGAACACAAGCAGGGGGAGTGGGAGAGGGAGAAGCAGGCTTCCCGCTGAGCAGGGAGCCCGATGTGGGACTCGATCCCAGGACCCTGGGATCATGACCTGAGCCGAAGGCAGACACTTAACGACTGAGCCACCCAGGCGCCCCAACGTGATGATTTAATACACATGTAATTGTGAAATGATTACCACAATAAGATTAGTTAACACCCCATCACCTCACATAATTACCATTTTCTTTTTATTCTGGTGATAACACTTAAGATTTATTCTCCTAGTAACTTTCAAGTGTATAATACAGTATTGTTAACTAGAGTCACTATACTGTGCATTAAAACCCTAGAACTTATTCATCTTATATCTGGAAGTTTGTACCCTTTGACCAACTTCTGCTAATTCTATGCTTCACCTCCCATCCCCCAGCCCTTGGCAACCACCATTCTATTCTCTATTTCTACGAGTTTGGCTTTTTAAGATTCCACATAAAGATAAAAATATACAGTATTTGTCTTTCTCTGATTTATTTCACTTAGCATAAAGCCCTCAAGGTCCATCCATGTTGTCCCCAAAGGCAGGATTTCCTTCTTTTTTTAATGGCTGAATATTCCATTTTGTATGTGCATATGTGTGTGTGCATGTGCGCATGTATGTATATGTATAATTTCTTCATCTATCAGTGGATACTTAGGTTGTTTCCATGTCTTGGCTACTGTGAATAATGCTGTAATGAACATGGTGTTGCAGATATCTCTGAGATAGTGATTTTGTTTCCTTTGGATATATACCCAGAAGTGGAATTGCTGGATTGTATGATAGTTTTTTAATTTTCTGAGGAAACTCCATACTACTTTTCACAGTGGCTGCATCAATTTACCTTCCTACCACAGTGCACAAGTGTTCCCTTTTCCCCACATCCTTGCAAACACTTGTTACTTTTTGTCTTTTTTTTTCTAGCCGTTTGACAGGTATGAGGTGAAATCTCATTGTGGTTTTGATTTGCATTTCCCTGATGATGAGTGATGAGCATCTTTTCATGTACCTGTTGGCCATTTGTATGTCTTCTTTGGAAAAATGTCTTTTCAGGTACTATGCCCATTTTCAAATCAGATTTCTTTTTTCTTTTTCATTTCTCTTTTCCTTTGTTTTTGCTACTGAGTTATATGGATTCCTTATATATATTGGATATTAACCCCTTATCAGATAGTTACAAATATTTTCTTCCATTATGTAGTTTGCCTTCTCATTTTGCTGACGGTTTCTTTTGTAGTACAGAGCCTTTTAATTTGATGTACTTCCACTTCTTTATTTTTGCTTTTGTTGCTTGTACTTTTGGTGTCACATTCAAAAAATTATGGCCAAGACTAATGTCAAGGAGTTTTTCCTGTTTTCATTTAGTAGTTTTACAGTTTCAGGTATTATAATTAATCCATTGCAGCTTAATTTTTTTTAAAAGATTTTATTCATTTATTTGACAGAGAGAGACAGTGAGAGAGGGAACACAAGCAGGGGGAGTGGGAGAGGGAGAAGCAGGCTTCCCACTGAGCAGGGAGCCTGATGTGGGGCTCCATCCCAGGACCCTGGGATCATGACCTGAGCCGAAGGCAGACGCTTAACGACTGAGCCACCCAGGTGCCCCTTTTGCAGCTTAACTTTCGTCAATGAAAAATAAGGGTCCAATTTCATTCTTTTGTGCATGACTATCCAGTTTTTCTAATACCAATTATTGAAGAGAATATCCTTTCCCGATGCATAGTCTTGATAGAGACTGCACTGAACCCATAGATGGCTTTGGGTACTATGGACATTTTAACAATATTAATTTTTCCAATCCATGAACATGAATATCTTTCCACTTACTTGTATCTTTGATTTCTTTCATCAAACTCTTCTAATTTTCAGTGTATGGATCTTTCACCTTCTTGGTTAAATCTATTATTTAGGCCTTTTATTTTTTTGAAGATATTGTAAATGGTATTGTTCTTTTTCAGATAGTTTGTTGTTATTGTACAGAAATGCAACTGGTTCTTGTATGTTATTTTGTATTCTGTGGCAATTTTACTGAAATCATTTATTAGTTTTAAGTGTTTTGGTGGCGTCTTTAGACTTTTCTTTATATAAGAGCATATCATCTGCAAACAGAAACAATTTTTATTATATTTAATATATATTTTTTATCTATCTTCCAGGAATGAATCTTCCCATTAATAAAGGTATTATATAAGCATGAGAAATATATATACAATCCAGATGTTGGCTATCTTTGAACTTATAAGGGCTGGTACTTTTTGAATCATAACCAACCACAGTATAGATTCAGTTCTTTTGTTAGAATTTGCACTGTGCCTGTCTCTTCTCACACATCTTTTCAGTCATCAGATCCCTTTCCTCATAATCTTTGCCCAGACCTCATTCAGTCCAGTTCTCCCTTGCCCCTTCCTGTATTATAACACAGAATAGCCTTTGTCCTCTAATTCACCCTAACTCTTCTCTACTCCACCCACATGTTGCAAGAAACTTGGACTTCAGTTATACTTCTAGGGTGCCAAAGCATTAACTGACAAAGCCAGTCTCTTCCTGTAGAGCAGTGGTTCTCAACTGGGGTGATTTGCCACCTGTCCCCCAGGAGACATTTGGCAATACCTGGAAACATTTTTGGTTGCTGAATATTCAGGGGTGCTGCTAGTACCTAGTGGTTAGAGACTGGGGATGCTGCTACACATCCCACAACGCACAAGACAATTCCCCTAATAAAGAATTATCTAGCCTGGGTTATTAATTGTACTTCTGTTTAGACACCCTGCTGTAAGGAAATTCTTGTATTAGCTGCAGCAATCAACAGTATTTTCTACTCTGATACTATCAATATTTTATTACTTCTCTGCATTAAGAGTTATATTAAATATATATATATATATTTATACCCACATACACTCCCATCAATAAACAGTTGTTGAATACCAGATATGTGTCACACACTCCTAAATTGCTCATGGTTCAACAAGAAAAATAAATAATACCTCATGAAAGGGGCTATGATTACATAAAGAAGAGATATCTAACCTAGCCTATGATGATCTGCAAAGATGTTTTGAAGGATACTGAGAAGCAAGAGACCTTAATTGAGCCTGGAAGAATAAGTAGGAGAAAGCCAGGCAAGGAGAGAGGGAAGCACATTTCTCACAAAGGGCGAAATATGGGCCAAAACATGTGGTTAGAGGTCTGGGCAGGAGCAAATCCTGGAAGATGCCACTTAATGTTCTGGAAACCATTAAATGACTCTTAAAAGCAGCTGACAGGTGCCTGGGTGGTATGGTTGGTTGAGCATCTAACTCTTGGTTTCCCCCTCCAAATAAATAAATCTTGAGAAATATAAAATGGCAACTGAGAGTCACTGAGGAGTAATGGGAGGTGGAATGTTCTGGTAGCATGATAAGATTTTAGAAAGGTCATAGGATTTCTGACATCTAGCTGAGAACAAATGATGGCCTGACCTAAGATAGTAGAAATGGGGATTGAGAAGAGGGGCCAATTGGAGAGATACTAAAGAAATAGATGGACAAGAGCGGGAATGGGGTAGACATGGGGGTGAAAGACAAGACCAAATTTTAGGCGTGGTACCATTTGCCAAGTCAGGGAAGGCAGGAGGAGGTTGAAGTTTGTGGGATGAGATAGCCAAAAAAGATATTTGGACATATCTTTGTGTCATACTTATTTTCCCATTTATAAAAGTAATGCATATGTCTTTTGCAAAAAACTTGTAAAAGAAAAGCACAATATCTCCATTTGGAAATAGCTGGCATTAAAATTTGGGTGATTTTTTCTAATTCGTTCTATGTGGCAAAATGCATTTTAAAAATGCAATCACATATTAGGGTGCTTTATACATTGCTTTTTATCCATTTCAATATACATTTTTAAACATCTCCTTGGGTTATAGAATTGCCTTTTACCTTTTTAATGACTGAGTGATAACCCACTCTATGGAAGAAATGTAATCTACTCCACTGTCCCTGCTGTTAGTTTAGACTGCTTGGGATTTTCATTTTTTTTTAAAGATTGTATTTATTTGAGAGAGAGAGCATGACGGAGAGAGGGAGAAACAGGCTCCCCGCTGAGCAGGGAGCCCAATGCAGGGCTCCATCCCAGGACCCCAGGATCATGACCTGAGCCAAAGACAGACACTTAACCGTCTGAGCCACCCAGGCACGCTGGGATTTTCATTTTTAACAAATGCTTCATGTTATCACAAGTTTAGTCCTCCAGAAGCTGAAAGAAATGGAGTTTGAAGAGCAAGATATTTATTAGGGATTGACCCCCGTGAAACGAAGAAGGAAGAAGCAGGAAAGAGCAAGGGAGAAGTTGAACTGTGACCCAGGCCTCATATTTATGGAAAGGGCCCATCAAAGGTACTCTGTTTTGGGTGGAAATGACTAGACTTTTGTATCGTACAGTCACTCAATCACCAGATGAGAGCAGCTCTGGGAGGACCATGAGCTCAGAGGAGGCTGCACTCTGCAGCTGAGGCAGACTTCAAAAGGGCTGGTCAGCAGACAGCCTCCAGCTATCTCCAAAAGAAGGTTTGGCCAGTGACTCTGTGTCCACCACAGCTGCTCATTTTGTGCACAGATCTTTCTTCATATTCTTAGGATAAATGCCCAGAAGTGGAATTGCTGCAACAGAGTATGAGTAGTTAAAATTTTTTTTAAATATTTGTCAAATTACCTTCAAGAAAGATTGTATCACTTTCTCCCACCAACAGTTCATCACCAATGTATAAACACATGACAACTGTACTGTTTTTAAATACTGGAAGGTACCTCAAATTCTTTGGGAAAATGAATAATATTCTTGATGTTTTATTGTTGTGAATTTAATTTTAAATTCTTGCAGTAGGTTACCTTTCTCTGTAGAGCTCTAGAAATCTTTCCAGAAGGATAAAACACTCTAATGACTGATAGTAGAAGGCAAAGATTTGGATTTGGGACTTCTGAGATGTAAACTGCATCATTAAAGAGACAGAAATGGCTGGTGCCTGAACGGACTTGAAACAGAGTTCACAATACCCTATAGCTCTTTCCATGTGAATATTTGAGCAAATAAATGAAATTACCATTTATAAGGAAAAATTCATATTTGACACACTGTTGTTAGAGAGAGACTAATGGGAAATAACCATTGTTTATTAAGTGCCTACTCTCTGCCAAGCAATGCCCTTAGGCTTTTACATATATCATCCTATTTCTCACGACTTCCCTTTGAAGTAGTTATTATCAGCACATTTTTCAGATGAGGAAATTGAAGGTCAGTGCGTCTGGTAACTTGGTAACCTTAGTCATTCAGATTCCAGTCTATGTGCTCTTTACCATCCTGGGCTGTTACCCCCAAAGCTTTAAGTCAAGTTACATAGCAGCGGCTTTAAACATAGAGTATATGTACATAGTAACTGTAGTAACAATAATTCTCATGAAGCTTGGGGAATGTCTGTCCCTCTCCTGAACTGGAAGTACATGGGAGTCAGTGTCTAACAAGACAATGCTATTCTAAAAAAAAAAGCAGGAATTTAAGAAACAAAACAAACAATTAAAAGAAAAAAAAATAAGAGAGACAAATCAAGAAACAGACTCTTAGCTATAGAGAACTGATGGTTATGAGAGGGGTGGGGGGAGGGGAATGGGTGAAATAGGTGGTGGGGATTAAGGAGGGCACTTGTCCTGATGAGCACAGAGTGATGTATGGAAGGAAGTGTTGAATTCACTATATTGTACACCTGAAACTAATATAACACTGTATGCTAACTCCTGAAATTAAACACTTAAAATTAAAAAAATATTTTAGTAATAAAAAATAAATTAAGGGGCGCCTGGGTGGCTGAGTCGTTGGGTGTCTGCCTTCGGCTCAGGTCATGATCCCAGGGTCCTGGGATCGAGCCCTGCATCAAGCTCCCTGCTCCTCAGGAAGCCTGCTTCTCCCTCTCCCACTCCCCCTGCTTGTGTTCCCTCTCTGGCTGTCTTTCTCTCTGTCAAATAAATAAAACCTTAAAAAAAATAATAAAATAAAAAAGCCATGGGGGTGGGGGTTGGTTGAAGGAGGAGGCTATTCTAGGCTAAAGACCTAACCAAATGCAATTGTGTGGTCATTGTTTGGATTCTGGTCTCAGTAAGACAGCTGTAAAAGACATTTTGGGATCAGTGGAGGAATTTGAGTCTGGATGGGGTATAAATTGCTACTAGGTAATTAATGTTAGCTTTAGTTAGGTGTGAAAATGGAAATACGATTATGTAGAAGAGATGTATATTGTAATATTTAGGGGTGAAATATAATAATTTCTATCTTTAAGCAGGAAATGAAGGTGATGAAGTAAATAAGGCAGAATGCAAATGATTGTTCAATATAGGAGCTAGGTTTTAGCTATTCATTAGTCTCCTGCTCTATGCTTGTTTACTCCGTATGATGAAAAACGACGTCAATCAACTGGAAAAAAATAGAAAATAAGGATTTGTTTCCTTTACGAGAGTAAGAGCCGATCTTTACCTTCCTCCAAAGGTGACGCCATCAACATGTGGCCTGAATAGGGCTTCAGGAGCATCACGCGAGGTCCCAGGGAGACTGGACCAAAGAACACGTTCCTTTCCGAAGATTTGATTTTTGTGTGAAAAGAACTCACATAAGCCAAACCAGGAGCCTCCGACCCTCCAGCCCTGCGCACCTACCCAGGACCGCTGGGGACACTGAATAACCTGTCACCTTACTGTTCGAGGCTCTGGGTGAGGCCGAGAGACATACCAGGTTCCCCTCCGCTTCCCACCCTTTGCGGAGAGACGGGGATGGAGTGGCAGGTACCTTCCATCTCACCCACCTGGAAGCGGGGCGGAGCGGGGCCGGCCTAGACTGGGGGAAATGGGCGGCACACGCTCAGGCCACTTCCCTCACCTGCCACCAGGAGGGCTCGGGCGGCTGTAGGGACGGAGAACTTGGGGTAGGGAAGGCCACGCACCTGGCGGCGGGGCCGCGCGCAGCGGGACAGCGGGACGGCTGGCTCAGCCGAGCGGCGCGCGCCGGGCTCAGGCCGCAGGTGAGGGCTGCGGGCCGGGCGGCTGCGCACCACGGCGGGCCGCGCTCCTCCATGGGGGAAGTTTCTTGGCCCGGAAAGGTGCAATTGTGTGCATCTATTCCTGGTATGTCAGGCGGGACCGGCGGCCGCAAGCCGACGGGGCGCCTCTTACCCGGGTCCCGGGGAGAGGGAAGGCGGCCAGGCGGGCAGAGACGGGAAGGATGCGGGCGCCGGGAGTGAAGTCCCACCGGGCGGAGCCGCGGTCTAGGCGGGCAGCGCGGGAGCCTGGCCTTGGCCACGGTCCCCTGGCGGTCGGTGGCATCTCCTGGCCCAGACAGTCTGACCACAAAGGCGGCTGCGGCCGGGAGCCCCCGGGAGCCGCAGGGGGGCGGACGGAAGCGGCGACTCTGCAGCTCGGGGTGGGCTGGGGCGGGGCCATTCCGGGGAGGGCGGCGGCTGCAGTGCTGCGACTTTTGAAGTCCAAACAGTTGCCGGGCTGGTGCGGCGCACCGCTTCTGGTCCCCGCGCCCTGCCAGGCTGCCCGGGTCCTCGGGGTCGTTTTCGGGAGTTGAGAGGAAGCCACGTCTTCAAGTTCTTGCGGGTTCGAAACTTCTCCAAACTGCAGAGCGCAACAAAAGGAAAGAGAGCCCGGGCGCCTCGCAGCTTGAGCAGAGGCCGGGAGGCAGGGCCAGACGCGCGCGGGACCCCCCGCCCCTCCGCGCACTCATCGCGGCTTTCTCTTTCCCTGTTACCCTAGTCCTGGAAGGGATGGAGGAGGCCGGGGCCGACTGCGCCTTAGCTTTCGCCGAGGCCCAGAGATGGGTGGAGGTGAGTGCCTTTACTTTTTTCCGCACGAGTTCGTGGCCTCGAGGCCGCTCCCGCCTCCCTGCGCTTCAGCACCCTCCCCGGACCTGCGCCGGCGCGTGGCAGCCGGTTGGTTTGCAGTTTGGGGGACTTGGCAAGTCCTGCTTCTCGTGTTTTTCAACGTCCCTCTAAGCCTAGTGCTGCCCTCCCTACGACGGGCTCGCTGGCTTCCCCAGAGCTTCTCTGCCAGGGCAGAGTCCGGCCCTCGCGCAGTTGGGTTTGGGGACCACAAGTCCTCGTGCGCCGGACCACGTCAGCACCGGGGCAGAGGCGGCCCAGGGCCCTCGGGAGCGGTTCTTTGGGGGTGGCGACAGTGGGAATGCCCGACTCTTACCTGCGCGGGCAGTGTGTTGTGTGCGCTGTGTGGGAAGGCAGGTGGAGGAGGTTAGACACTTGCGCCCCTGGAGAGATGTTTTCTCCCGCGCAGCGTCTGGAGCCCCGGGGTGGGGGTGGGGTGGGGGTAAGCATTTTTACTTATTCAAGGTTGGCATTGATGAGACTAAGATCTCCTGGGGTCACTCACTGAAGTGTTGTTACTTTCCCAGCTGTGCCTTAGAGAGGCGATCTTCCATTCCATCGAAATGGAGATGATGGTCTCTAGGAGGTTTCTTCCTCAACGCCTTAAGGTTACATTTATCCGTAAAAATTAATACCAGGACTTCTATCCGTTATTCTGGATGAAAAAGATGACTTTTTAAATGATGCTAGGGAAGTCTTCAGAGCAGATGTGAATCAGGAACAACGGCTTGTTAGAAAATTGTTGCCTCCACCAGCCTTGCAGTTACTTAGAAGTTATTGATGCCACGTGCTGGCTTGTTCAACGTACTTAAAAATGCAAATTAGGTTTAGAGGTTATTCCAGCGCAAAAACAACATATTTAAGAATCTCAAAGCACACAGTGTTTAAACATAATTCATTTGTCCTTAAAGAAACAAATGTATATATGTGGGAAAAAGGAGAATAAACTTTCAGTGTTACATTTCTAACAGTAAATAAAGGAATGTGAAATGTGAGTAGCATTACCCACTAGACAGTAGAGGGGGGTCAAGAAATTCGCCATTGGTGTCCTTTTTGGACTGAACTTTGAACTAGTCTGAAGGTGATTTAGAAAGGTATGGAGGGAGGGGGAGAGATGTAAGGGGAGGGCATGGGGACATTGAGAGGAGAATAAACACTGTATTTTGAATTGAAATGAGAGTGGAAAAATTCTAGCAATGCAGTTAAGAGAAATGACTTCCCTCATTCATAAACTTTGAAAAGCCAAGGCGTCCAAAGGTAATTTTCCATTTGTAGTATTTGTTCTGCATAATTTTAAAAAACAGATTAAACTTGTCTTTTGGATTTTGAGTGTTGGGGGGATAGAAGGAGAGAGAAGGAAAGAAATATGAGGACATTTTTAGGTCACACATGGCTCCTATGTGGAGTTTGTATCTGCATGCTGTGTATTTGCTTCAGGAAATCTATAAATATGGAAGATTTCACACTTTTCTTTTTTAGTATACAGATTTTTGAAATCTAAAGATTCCTTGTTGTAGCTTGCTCGTGATTGTGTAGACTTTCTGTGAGAAATTTGTATCTAATAAACGCAAGGGAAGTGTGTTGCAACAAAAGATATCATAGTGCACGGTACACGTGCTCATCTTCCCACTCTCATCCATCCCATCTAAACGTGTTTTGTTCATCTTTAGCAGAGAGACAAACTTTCTAAAGGCCTTGCCATATCATTATAATATAGTTAATGAGATTAAAATTCAAATAATTTTTTGCCTAGTGCCACTGGGAGCAAGGCAGTATGTTCATTGAAGATATGTGAATAATTTATACATTCATGTACACTTTCTGCATGCTCTGGACATTCAAAGTGACAGCAGTGTGCTCACTGTTAGGTTTATTTTATTTCTCCAATTAGTGTCCAGATTTATTTGTCTCCTTTGCTTTGCCTTTACAACTAAAGCACATATTTTATTTATTTATTTATTAAAAGATTTTATTTATTTGACAGAGAGAGACACAGCGAGAGAGGGAACACAGCAGGGGGAGTGAGGGGGAGAAGCAGGCTCCACTGAGCAGGGAGCCCGACTCAGGGCTCAATCCCAGGACCCCGAGATCATGACCTGAGCCGAAGGCAGACGCCCAACGACTGAGCCACCCAGGCGCCCCTAAAGCACATATTTTAAAATCCTGTTCTTGCCAAAGGAAGCAGAATGGATGACTCCCTTGTTGCCACAATTGCCTCTTAACTCTGAGAACCCCTAATTTAAAGATAAAATATTGATTCCGAAGTGTATTTTATAACATATTTTGGAAAGTGGGGAAGATTATGGTGTAAGTCTTTCTTCTGCTTGCTAATATTCTTGCTTCATTTTCCCTATCATACTTTTCTCTACGTATATTGAGGCATAAGTGGGTCATTCATATATATAAACATATATATATTACATAATCTACTTTGCTGTTTTTATTCTTAGCTGCAGCTTTGACTATCCTGAGGTCAAGAAACTCCAATAACCTTGTAAAAAAATTTTTTTATGATTTTATTTTTTTTATTTGACAGAGAGAGAGACAGTGAGAGAGGGAACGCAAGCAGGGGGAGTGGGAGAGGGAGAAGCAAGCTTCCTGCAGAGCAGGGAGCCTGATGCGGGGCTCGATCCCAGGACCCTGGGATCACGACCTGAGCCGAAGGCAGACGCTTAATAACTGAGCCACTCAGGCGCCCCAACCTTGTAAAATTTTGAATGATGGCCAGTGTCCATGTTAGTATGTTCTTATCATTTCCATTCTCTATGATTTTAAATAGCTAATGTATTATTCCCACAACCAAAGTTAAAGTTTTATTTATTTTATTTTGGGATAGAGAAGGAGAAAGGGCCAGGCAAGGGCTAGTGGTGGTGGTTCTACCAGTTAAAATTGTATGACTATTTTAAATTGTGCTTAAATGGTTAGGAATGTATGTATAATTCAGGTTAGTTTAATATTTCAATTTAAAGCAAATGTAGGAATGTCACCCTTTAATGTAATTCAACAGAATGATATTGGATTATTATCTGGTTGGAAATGCTGTTTGCAATATTAATAATGTAGCAGAGCTGGTTTATGATTAAACACTGTTTTAAAACCAAATAATGTAATAGTTTAAAGGGAGAGGCGGAGAGAAAACCTGATTCCAGCAAGGTCATCGAGTGGGTGATGAAGTAGAAATTGCCGGCCGGACCCTCTAATTTTAGACTTTTTCTGTAGCACCTTCTAATTTTCTACACCTAGCAGTTGCCTCTGTCTCTCTGTTTTGGGGCACTAAAAAGCCTTTGTAGTGAACAGACAAAATACCAAGGAGATGGAAAACTGGGTCTATCACTCATTGCATTGGCTGGTCACCAGTTTCCAATCTGGGTTCATGTTGCTGTCTGGATTGAAGTTTAAATACAGTAGTAAATACAGGATGGTTGGAGCAGAACAGGCTCACTTCATTCCCCACCCCCTTGCTCACCTGTGCTTCCTGTTATCTCTGAGTTTGATTCTTTCTGGATCACCGTCAGCCTGTGGAAGGACCTAAGGGTGCCAAGTTGAGCTCATTGCCAAACCTGGCACCGGAATATGACTCCTTACTCAGTTACTTCCACTTAGTCTGTTTCTCCACCTACCCCCAAATCTTTCTAAGTGGTTTTTCTCTTTCTCTGTAAACTGCACCCTTTCTGCTAGTGGTTTCCAACCTGTGGTCTGGTTTGAAAGGGTTTGCCTGGGAAACATGAGTCCTCAGTGCACACAAGCATTATCTGTGGACTAAATGAAGGTTGCATGGACTTGTACTATTGCTTTTCAAATGTATGTAGAATGATGTAAACATTGAATTCATAAAAGCATTTTTGGGGGCGCCTGAGTGGCTCAGTCATTAAGCGTCTGCCTTCAGCTCAGGTCATGGTCCCAGGGTCCTGGGATTGAGCCCCGCATCAGGCTCCCTACTCCGTGGGGAGCCTGCTTCTCCCTCTCCCACTCCCCCTGCTTGTGTTCCCACTCTTGCTGTGTCTCTCTCTGTCAAATAAATAAAATCTTTAAAAAAACAAAGCATTTTCGGTAATTATGTATAATTTCAATGAACAGATATTAAACCTGGAAATACTATGATGGTAAAAATTTATTTAAAAATTGAAATGTTAGGAAGCAATTCTTACAGTAGCTGTTGTAGCTAAAATTATTTTTTCAAAATAAAAACCTGATTTTGTTAGTTCCTTCTTTTCTGAGAGTCATGAAAAGATTTTAAAGTCCACGGTCTTTATTTACATTGCACTGTGAAGCATTACCATAGGGTTGACAGCTTTTTACAACCTCATCTCTGCCTATGTATCTATTTTTATTTTTTTCTCTTCTCTGTAACTATTTGCCTAGCTGCCAGATAGCACAGAGATTAAGAGCACTGTTTTGCATGTTACATACCCAGTACTTCTTTGTCTTAAAATGGGAAGTTTGTACCTTTTGACTACTTCATCCAATTCATGATGACTATAGTTAATGCTGCTGTATGGTATATTTGAACACTGCTAAGAGAGCAGATCCTAAAATTTCTCATCGCAAGGAAAAGAAATGTTTTTTGTAACTCCACGAGGAGATGGATGTTAACTTGTTGTGGTAAGCATTTTGCAGTGTATGTATGTCGTGTCATTATGTGGTACCCTTTAAACTATTCTACTGACCGGTGTGTCAATTATATCTCAGTGAAATTGAAAAAAAAAAAAAAAAGAAGAAGAAGAAGAAAACCCTCACAGGTTTGGGAACAAACCCTGGTTCAAGTCCTGGCTCTGCTCCTTAAATGCTGTAGGGGCTCCGTTTTCTTCCTTGAACGTCGTGGGCTGGTGGTGCCTGTTCAGTGACCTGCGGACTGTAGAGCAATTAGTGCTCCCTCCTCCTTGCTTGTGTTTTCCCACTGCCCGGAAGCTGTTCTCTGACCTCCAGGCTACTGTGCATGGAATTCGGGTTGTTCCTTGTTTAAAAAGGAAGGAGGAGGGACTCCTGGGTGGCTCAGTCGTTAAGCATCTGCCTTCGGCTCAGGTCCTGATCCCAGAGTCCTGGTTTCGAGCCCCACATCGGGCTCCCTGCTCAGCAGGAAGCCTACTTCTCCCTCTCCCACTCCCCCTGCTTGTGTTCCCTCTCTCCCTGTCTCTCTCTGTCAAATAAATAAACAAAATCTTAAAAAAAAAAAAAAAAACAAAGGAGGAGGTAAAAGGAGTCAGTCAGTCTCTTCCCCGTTTACCTAACACCCATTACTTCTCTTCAGTTCTCCCTGCTTGGACTAAAATCAGCCTTTCCGTGGGGCCTTTTCTGAGCCAGCACACTTCCACTCCACCCATTGCTTCCTCTCCTCTCTTGCTTGTCTAGATCTCTCTTTTTGCACTCTACGGTATAATTCTGTCCATTTTTCCATATTAGGCTCTGAGCTAACTGAGGCCAGGAACAGTATCTTTATTTCCGGGATTTGGCATGGTGCCTGGTAAATGCTTATTGGATAAGAGTATAATCTGAAGGCTACAGCCTTAACAAAATTTAACAGTAGGGTTTTAAAGACCACAACTTATTTGTCCCCCTGGCGGAAACTTGCTTCAGTGCCTAAAGCTGAGTTCATTGCCTGGGGGTTGGTTGGTCCAGACCAGCTACAAGATAAGCCATCATCTGGGGGCCGGCGTATACTTGCCTCTCTACCTAGCATTTTCTCTTCCGCTCCAGCCCTGCTGCGGAGTCCTGTCACTCTCTTCCTGCCTTCTGATTAACGCTTGCCCTCATGGGGACTTGCATTCAGTCAGTCTGTTATACAGAAAATGCCTTTTATGTGCTTACTGTGTCCCAGCCACTTGCCAGGCCTATTGATTCAACTGCCACATTCTTAGCGTCTCTGCTGGACCTCCAGCCAGAGGCATGCCCCACAAGGAGCAGACACACAAACACATGCAGGGGCTGTTCGATAATTGCTGTAGCGCACATTTGTCCAGTGTGGAGTGACAGCATTTAGCAGGCAGCCCGAGTCTGCTGGGGGAGCCGAGCGAGCTCGCAGAGAGGCAGCATTCACATCAGGCTGCGGGGGGCTAACACATTTGCCCACTTTGTGGCTTTATAATTTGTAAGACCTTGAAGTTGTATGCAGCACAACTCTTAGGAGTTGCTGAGAGTAGATTATTTTTACTCAGGTCATGTTTACATGCAGAGAAATGCACAGATTTTAAGTGTACAGTTGTAGGAATTCTGTCAAATGTTTATACCCATGTAGCCAGCAATTTAATCAACATGTAGAACATTTTTATCACTCAGCAAAGTTCCCTTCCAGAAGGGCACGTGAGACTCTACCTCTTGTAGGCAGTGTAGTTTTGAACAGCCAAGAAGTATCTCGATAGTCAATTCGTTCCTTTTTTCTTTATGTAGCATTTTACTATTACTTGAACACAATGTCTTTGCTTGGAAAATAGGACAGGAAGGCTGGCAAGAGATGATTGTGCTCACAAAGTCCTCTTGAGAAGGAACTGATTCACACAAATAGGAACCAGGGTGGGAATGCCTTTAGAATAGCCTGACTCCAAGAGGTATGAGCACACATGTCAAGGTATTTCCTGGGCAGCTGGGAGGGTTTCAGTACCGTGCTATTTTGTATCTTTCCAATGTACTCATGTGCTGAAAGTTAGAAATGGGCCTCTTCTTAAAATGGGGGAAAGTACAAAGAACTTGTATCTTTAATAAAACTGAGTGTTCTTGAACCAGTTTGAGGAGTAGACTCATTGGGTCAAAGGGATTGAATGATTTTTTTGGTTCTTGATCTATTATCAAGTTACTCTCTGAAAGGTTTGTGCTGGTTTGCAACCATTAGCAGAGGTTGAGGGCCCCAGCTTCTCCATCTTCTGGCCAGAATTGGAAATTACCATTTGTGTTTTTTCTCTAAATAAACAGATGAAAGATGCATGTTGTTCTCCCTCTTCTCAGATCCCTAGTGATGTTAAACATTTATCTAACAGAGTGGGCTTCTTCCCACTGAGAAAGGATGAAGCTGAAACAAGGAGGTTCTGTCTCCTCTCTATAAGCTTATGAAAGGCTCAGAGGGCCCCTGGCCTGGTAAAGCACATTGCCAAGGTCATGGGCATGGTAGAACCATTAAGGAAGTGTCTCCTGAGTTGTCTTATTTTTCTTTTGGGTTATTTGGAGATAGACCCTCTGAATTCTCAACAAAATTATGAGATGAGGAATGGAACAATTGGCCATTTTGAGGATGTTTCTTCAGCCATTTATAAAGCACAGGAATCCTTAAAGCTTCTCTTAGCTTTAGGAATAGCATCCTGAGTGTGTGGCAGGGCATATGTTGCTTCATTCAGTTCGTTTGGTTCTTGTCCTTCTGTGCAGTGCTTTAGCATGCTTGCTGTCTGGATGCCAAGAGTACTTTGGCTAGAAAGGGACTCCTGTTGAGACTTTCTCCTTTTTAAACTGCTTGTCAACATAACAGCATTTGAGTCAAAGAAAAGTACTAGTTTTGAGAATGTTAGTTAAGAAAAACAAAGCAGCAAGGGCGCCTGGGTGCTCAGTCAGTTAAGCGTCTGCCTTTGGTTCAGATCATGATTTCAGGGTCCTGGGATCTAGTCCTGCATTGGGCTCCCTGCTCAGTGAGGAGTCTGCTTCTCCCTCAGCCTCTCCCGCCCCCGCTTTTTCTCTCTCCCTCTCTCAGATAAATAAAGAAAAAACACCATTTATAAATTTGTCCAACCCTTTTAGTTTAGGGAAAATAGATGTTGTAGGAAAACCATTTCATCTGTTAGCATCTGCAGACTGAATTTTTTCCATTGTTCTGTATCCTAGAGTTCCTGGCAGAAAGTTCTCAAAAGCTTGTTGAAGGAATGAGTGTTTTGTGTGCTGTCAAGAGATTGACTTCTTTAATTAATGCTCGCACATCTCCTTAAGCCTGTTAGCTGTCAAAAGTGTATTAGAGCCCGAGGAAATGATAAAATATGTGTACCTGTGCTTATTCTTCAGTTTCTGAAGGTAATTATTGGGTGTGTTTTTTAAAAAACACTTTTGATGTACTCAAAGCTCTTAATAAGGATAAGAGTTGTCATCTGTGCACAACTTTGGGAACAGAGGTTTAACATGCTCAGCTGCCACTTTGCTCTAGGTAGATAGGCATTAGCACATTCTACAGATGACTCACAACACAGTCCCATAAACAGCCTTTCCAAAAATTGCAAAATCCTCCCTGATAGGGTGCTTGAAGACTGGTTCTCATTTCTGTGTATACAATGGTCAGTTTGGTGCTTGGGTGCTTGAGTGCATTGAGATGCTGGTGCACAGCACTAGACATTATGTCTGTCTTTAAGTACAGTGCGGATTGTCAGAGATTAGAAAAATTCTATGTGGGTTCAAAGGGCAACACTAGTAATAACTGATGAGGCACAGTGAGACTTTGGCATCAAGTATTTTGTTTATTTTTTTTATTTTTTGTTATGTTCAGTTAGCCACTGTGTAGTACATCATTAGTTTTTGATGTAGTGTTCAAAGACTCATTAGTTGCGTATAACACCCAGTGCTCATCACAACACGTGCCCTCCTCAATACCTATCACTCGGGTACCCTCCCCTCTGAAACCCTCAGTTTGTTTCCCGGAGTCCATAGTCTCTCATGGTTTGTCTCCCTCTCTGATTTCTCCCCCTTCAGTTTTCCCTCCCTTCCCCTTTGGTTTTCTGTGCTATTCCTTATGGTCCACATATGAGTGAAACCATATGATAATTGTCTTTCTCTGCTGGCTTCGAGTATTTTGAAGGTGTTGCTATAAACTAAGTTCTGTCCTATGCCAGAATAGGCTGACATGAAGAGTGAGTTACCTGCTATGTAGGTTCTACAAGAGAAGGTGAGTAACCCACAAAGCAGCTAGTACTTTTTTCTACAAGTGCAAGCTAGGTGGGCAAGTGTATTATCCCTGCGTACCCTTGTAATGAAGGACTGTTATTACCCAAGGGTGTTTTCTCTGAGGGAAAAAAGGGGTGAGAGGTCAAATAATTTGCTCAGGGAAACACTTAAAACTAGTGAGTAGTGGTTGGGATTTGAACCCAGGTAATTTGATTCCACAGCCTGCCCTCTTAATCACTACACTCTACTGTCTCAGAGTGACACTGGCCGGTAAATCATGGTAAAGGATTTGTAAATCAGAAGAGAATGGGCTCTCAGTCCTCATTCCATCTAACGCTGTAAGATTAGCTATTTTCTGTTAATGACAAGTCCTGCACACTAGAACAGCTTCTATCTTGTTAGTGCCTGGAAAGCACATGATGATCGAAAATATTCTATAAATTATAGAATTGCTGATAGACATTCTTGATCGATTGCAGACTTTAGATTTATATGTTCTGGTATATCTAAGTGAATACATTAATGATCAGTAAACCATTTAAAGTGCTATAAAAGGGAAGCATTTTTATATGATGACATTGAGGTATACTGTGAGCTAGAAGAGGAGATAAATTATATCTCATTAGTTTCTTCTATAAGACTATTTACAGAAGTATCAATTTCTTACTGACCGACATTTCAGTAGTCCAAGACATACCAGAAATTGTACAGACTGTTATTGTACAGAGCGTCAAAATACATGTCATGTTTTCAGTGAGGATACATTCTAGTTAGTGTTTCATATGTGTAAGTTCTGCTGGAGCGAAGACCAGGATCAAAGATTTCCTCTTCTTAACTAGGTTGAAATTTGATCTAGATGTCTGAGCTGGGAAGGAAGTGTCTTCTTTTTGTTATACCACCATTTCATAACATTCAAGGAAGGGGACTCATTGCCAACCTTATTATAAACTTGGATTCTGGAATTCTTTCTCATTAGGGTTTAAAGTCTTTCATTCTGCCTGAGGAAGGAGAAAATAAGCAAATGTTTTGCCTTTACTTCTTGAGTGGTATGTAATCAATTTGGAACTTAGCATATTGTCCAAAGAAAATATTGTCAGTCTTATCAGAAGCATCAGACACAGTCATACCTTCCTTCTTGAAACATTTCCTTCAACCATCTTTTGGATTTTTCTCCCATTTTACTTGATGTTTCTGATTTTCCTTTGCTGAATCCTCCTAATTATTTGATCAGTAAGTATTAAGAGTATCCCTGGGTTCATCTTCCCGTATCTTCCTTTATTTGTCTATAATCTCTCCCTATAGATATTATCAAATCCATAGCTTTATATGCCTTCTATATGCTGATGACTTCTATATTTATATTCCTGGCCCTGATGATGTTTTTAACCTCCCTTTCCCTCCCTCCCACCTTCCCTCCCCCTGCACCCCGTGTGTGTGTGCGTGTGTGTGTGTGTGTACATACAAACATACATAGATACACACATACACTCAAGATTTCCAATTGTAGGTCAAATAGGCACATCCCACTTTGTTCAAAACAAAACTCCGAGTTCCCCCCCCCCCCACCCCCCCCCTCCCCCCCCCCCCCCCAGTGTTTCCCATCTTAGTAAATGGCACCACTGTTAACCCACTTGCTCAGGTCTCCACCTTTGAAGTCATTATTGACTCTTGTTTTTATCACACTCCACATCTAGTATGTCAAGAAATTCAGTTGGCTGTATCTTCAAATATATCCAGAATCTGACTACTACTTGCCATCTCCACTATCCTTTCTGCTTCTAGTGTAACAGTCAGATTCCCCTTTAAAAATGTAAACGAGGGGCGCCTGGGTGGCTCAGATGGTTAAGCCTCTGCCTTCCGCTCAGGTCATGATCCCAGGGTCCTGGGATTGAGCCCAGCATCGGGCTCCCTGCTCGGCGGGGAGCCTGCTTCTCCCTCTCCTTCTACTGTTCCTCCTGCTTGTGCTCTCTCACTCTCTCTGTCAAATAAATAAATAAAATCTTTTTGAAAAAGCGTAAACCAGAAAGAAGACAAATGAATGGCCAACAGACTCATGAAAAGATGCTCAGCATCAGTAGTCATCAGGGAGATGCAAATCAAAACCACAATGAGATGTCATCTTATACCAGTCAAAATGGCTAGAATCAAAAAGATAAGAAATAACATGTGTTGCTGAGGATGTGGAGAAAAAGCCCTCCTGAACTGTTGCTGGGAATGCACTATTGCTGGGCACTGTGGAAAACGGTATGGAGGTTCCTCAAAAAATTAAAAATAGAATTACCATATGATCCTGTAATTCCACTACTGGGTATTTACCCAAAGAAAAACACTAATTTGAAAAGGCATATGCAACCCTATGTTTATTGTAGCATTATTTACAATAGCCAAATTATGGAAGCAACCAAAGTGTCCGTCAGTAGATGAATGGATAAAGATGTGGTATATATACAATGGAGTATTATACAGCCACAAAAATAATGAAATCTTGTTATTTGCAACAACATGGATATACCTAGAAGGTATAATGCTAAGTGAAATAAATCAGAGAAAGACAAATACTATATAATTTCACCATGGAATTTAATAAACAAAACGAACAAGCAAAAAAAGGGGCCAAACCCAAAAAAACTCAGTATCTTAAATACAGAGAACAAACTGGCAATTGCCAGAGGGGAGATGGGTAGCGGATGGGTAAAACAGGTGAAGGGAATCCAGAGTACGCTTACTGTGATGAGCACTGAGTAATGCATAGAGTTGTTGAAACATTATATTGTACCCCTGGAGCTAATATAACACTGTATGTTAATTATAGTTCAATTAAAAAAAATGTAAACCAGAGATTGTAATTTGAACTCTGCCTTCTCCTCCCCCCACAATGGCTATCCATTACATTTTTAATAAAATCTGAATTTTTAAACCACGGGCCATAGAGTCATACATGATCTGTTTCCCACTTGCTATCTCATCTGCTCTCACTCTTTCTCTTATGATTCTCTCATCATATTGGCTTCCTGTTCTTACTTGGATGTGCAAAGATTTGTATTTTAGGGACTTGGTGTTGCCATTCTTTCTGCATGAATATGTTTCACTTATTCAGGTCTCAGTTCAAATGATACCCCTCTTCCCTCCACCCTTTCTCCCTCCTTATAAAATAACATTTCTTGTCACTCCATACTCTTAGATATCATAGCATTTAACACTTTTATAGGTTATAGGTTTTGGTTTGGCTATTACTTTCACCAGAATAGATAAGTGTCTTATGTGCAAGCGCTTACTTTGTTTTCAAGCCTTAAATAGTGCCAGGTATTTAGTAGACACTCAATAAATATTTGTTGGATAAATGAATGGATGAATGAACAAATGTCTTTTAATTCTTTATACCTGATACCTTGTTAACCCTGTGATTTGACTGCCTCCCTGGCTGTGTTTCCCTGAACAAGACAAGCTGGTTTGGTTATATCAGGTTTTTTGCTTGTTTGCTTTTCTTCAACTTCAGTTCTGTATTGAGCAAGTTCAAAGCAAGCTTTTGGGAAAACAAGTTTAAAGCATGAGAAATTGACTTTGTTCAACCAGTTGTAAAGATGCCTGGAGGTAAGCAAGTATCATAAGATAATAAACATCTCAGAACATTTGAAGATGAGCTGCCTTAGCTGAATATCCTGCACTGGGGACAGTATTTCGTCATGCAACTTTGGGGTATTAGTCATGAAAAAGATTTTGCCACTCACTGATTAGTGTCCTCCAGCTTGAGTAGGGACCCTGGTACGAATTGGAGACAAAGAAGCAGAATACAACTTTACCCTGTTTGGAAATAAATGAAAATAATTAAAAAAAAATTGAGAACAGGAACATTTCTTTCTCTGCCGCACTCAAACATCAGAGGCCTACCTCATGCTTGCAAAGTGCTATATATATATATATTTTTTTTTTTGAAATTATTCTGAAATGGCACATAAAACTGAAGAGTAGAAGCTTTCCAAAGAGCTCCCTTCTTTGGAGCCCTTTTTTGCGGGGGGAAAGGGAAGCTGAAACTCATTGTCTGTTTTGATGCAAACTGACTTTGTCTAAATGTACATTTAAAAAATTAGTCCTCCAAGATGATGTCATATGAATTAATTGATACTATTCTTTTTCTAAATATAATTTTTTTAACAGATGAGAAAAGAGTGGTTCAGAGAAGTTACGTTTCTTTCCCAAGACCACACAGCCGATACTGATGGAACCAGAATTGGAAGTTAGATTTTTCTAACGGAAAAACTTAAGCTCAGTCACTTCATTCACCTTTTCTGTTTCTCTGCTGTTACGGGTGTGCCTGTGGTTTTGGCACATACACACCCTTTTGTGCTGTTAGCTCTTGCGTGTGTCTGCCTCTGTCTCTCTGACTCTTGCTCTCTCTCTCTCTCTTTAATTTTAAGATTGGAGTTAAGTTAAAAAGCATAGGAAAGTTTTCAGATTTAATATAAAATGTGTAAATTCACAGTAAGATGTGCACAATTTCCTGCTATTGGAATGCAGTGGGTTTAAAGGCAGGGTATAGAGAGGAGGGGAAGGTGAGGGCACTTGCTGTGGTGGTTCTTCCTGGGACTTGTCCTGACAAGGAGGAGACAGTCACAAGACAGTGCGGGAATAAACGTGACCACGTTAGACAGCAAATCTGCGAGGACTTTGGGGATTGGAAAAGCATCTGGAAGCTAATAGACAAGGTCCTTCTTGAGCTTGACCAAGAAGATGGTGGTGGAAATTAATGCGGAGGGCAGTTGAGTTAGGTGATGGTGCACAACATGGGTCCACTGGATTGTCTTAGGATAAGGCAATGAAGCTAGGAGTCGACTCGTGGAATGTGCTTATTTGAAGGTAGTGAGAGTTACAAGACTAAATTGTGGATACAGAGTTAGAATTTTTCCTTGAAATGACATATCAAGGGATGTTGGAACTCCAGGGACAGAATGGGTCAGTGGAGGGGAAAGACCACATCACGTTGAGGATCATGGACTGAGCCTTGGGATAGGTCTTCTATTAAGAAGACAGGAAGAGGAAAGGGAGATCAGGTTCAGAAAGCTAGGCAGAAAACCAGGGAGGGATGTGTTAGAAGTCTTAAGGAAGCATTGGTTTCATGAAAGATAGAAAGGAAGGAGTATCAACAGTGTTCAGGTTTAGAAGAAGTGGTCATGGGAAAAGAAAGTGGGAACAAGGCCATTGAATCTGTCAGGACAGTAATTTCTCACTTGCTGAAAGTATAGCTGGAAAGTGTTAGTGTGGGAGCCAAATTAAGCTTCAGAAAATCCTGAAAGTCTTAGCATAGTCTTAGCTTAGGGGCAAGAGGGCCATGAGAGAAGAGGTAGGAAGAGCTACCAAGAAACCAGTATTCTGTCAAAAAGTTATTTATTTGTGTTAGCAAAACTATCTCCTAACTCCAGTTTATGTTATTGGATATATTAGAGGTACAAACCCTTCATATTTAGGGGCAGTGCTCTAGGACAACAGGTCTGCTATGTCAAGTACTCTTAGTGTATTAAACATCATCTAAGAGTTTAATCTTCTGAATTTAATTTCCTCTAATCTTCTGAATTTAATTTCCTCTCTCCTAAACTGGGAAAATGCCTCTCCCGCCCCCAGGATTTTTAGCTGACAATAATTTGGTGAAGATATTTTGTTTTTAACGTTCAGAAAGAAGTATCTTAATAGTTTTGATTTAGTGAAGTCATGTTAATATGAAAACAGACAGTAATCAGAAAGGAAATAAAACACTTCTAACTCTTAAATAGAGATACAAAATAGTTACCATGAAAATGTACAGTTTCAGATGGCCGTGTCTTTATTTCTTTTCCGTGTTCTAGCACGCTATTAGTGGCAAGAGCAGTGCGGTTTGGGCTAATACTGGATAGGCAAGCCAGCACAGGACAGTTGCTGGAGAAAATGTGTCACCGTGGACAAAACCTGAAGCTTCTCTAAGCCTAAATTCCCACAGCTATAAAATGAGGATTGTAAGGTGGTGATAGGTTTAGAAAAAAAGAAGGTGGAATATATGTAGGTTTATTTTAACCTTTGATTTGTGAACATGGGTATTAATATATTGAGTCCTTTTTATATTGTTCTTAAGCTGTGATGAAAATCCCTTATGAGACCTTGAGGTTGGAATGAACAAATACCTTAAGAGTAACGACTTCTGTTTCTTTATGGTACTTCTGTCACTGTCTTCTCTAGGGATCCCCATGTGCATTTTAGCACTTCTTTGCTATTGATTCTGTCAGTGGATTTATATAAATCTCAGGCTAGTCAGCTTGCCTGAGACTTTTCAAGTTGAAGAATCCCATATGTATTGCATTGTTGAAAACAGAGCCATATGTTCTTGTAGTGCCTGCTCCTTGCCACTTAGCTTCTCTCTATTTGAAGTGCCAGATTAGAGAGCAGGGTGTGTAGATTCCATGCATTAAGTTTCTTCTTTTCATATGAATTTTTTCAAGTTCCTTTACATTTCTGTTATCTCATGTATTCTTTATCCTTTTACTTTTCATGTTTTATGTGTGTGTCTTTGAGTCATCTTATGTAGCTTTTCTGCTGTATTCAACTTGGAAGAGGCAATTGTAAGATCTTTCTAAGATTAGAGGACATTTTGTGATGTCTTACTAAAATTGAGCCTAATGGGCTATTTTAGAAAGAGAAGCTTTTATAGTTTCCATGAAGAAAGGAAATACATTTTTAGGTGTTTTATTCAAAGGATAAGCGTTTACATGCCTGTTTTTAAGCCAATTTGCAAACATTTTTAGACTTGGAAAATGTAAGTCCTAAAAGGTATAACTTGCCAAATAGCTGATACTTTTGAAATTTGGCCTAAGTTCTGGTAAAAAGAATGTGGTTGACGGCCACACTGCAATTTACAGTAATCCTTTTTGTGTAAGGAAATGAATCTACTTGGCTTAATAAATTCCAGATGAGTTTCTGGCTCCTTGATTATTACCAAGTCATTTAAAATTCAGGTTTCATTATTCAGTTAACAGCAACCCTCTCTGTGCTTGTAATGGCCAATGTGATGTTAAAATCCTTTGCAAAACTGAAATACTTTGGGAGGAAATTGCTTTTTGGCATGAGTCATTTTGGGGCACAAGCTTATGATGTGACCAGTGACTCAGTATTCGGCATGATCTGGGCCTAAAAAGTGTCAAGCATCTCTGCTTCTAGCTGGGTAATCCAGGCCATAAGGAGATCAAGGTGAAGACACATAGGAAGTTCTCCTAGTGGCATAAAGGAGAACTCTTTTGGAAGCCCAGCTAAATATTTCTGCTGATTTTTCATTGGTCCACTATTATCTGCAAGGGAGTCTGGAAAATGTTTTTAGCTGGATACATCACTGCCTTTAACAATATGGGGTTTCTGTTACTAAAGAAGAACGGGTTGCCGATGTTGGGTTGACAGTGAAGTCTCTGCTACATGTATTTGCTTTCCTACAGCATTTTGCTTTGTTATGATGGCAATCAAATGTCTTGCTTTCGGAAGAGACCGTATTGGTTTTTTTTTTCTCCTCTTACTCCCTGCATTGTCTCTGTCTCTTCAAAGTTCCTTTTCTATTTTTCCCTTTTGGCTTTGGTCTCTTTTAAACTGGAATTTTCTTTTAAACCTCTGATAATCATTGTCTACCAATTTCTGTATATCAAGCTGTGTTCCTCACCCCCCTTCCTATCTGAAGAGCTGGTTGCCTCCAGATTCTAAGTCTTTCCTGAAGGAACTTGACTGCTTTGCTTTCTGTAGCATCTCTTCACATGTCCTGAGGTTGAAATGTCCCCCATTCTGCTCAGTCAGCTACCAGTCCTCCATCTACTTTCTATCTTCCAAAAGTTTGTTCAAAGTTTTCTTCTACTTTTTAGATGCCTTTCGTTCTTGTGAGTTAATACCTCAAATTTCTGTGCTGTGGGAGGCAATAAAGAAAAATGTGTAACCAGTTCATTGTGTTTAACCAGACGGAAGTCCTGTATGTGTGTGTGTGTTTGTGTGTGTGTGTATTTGAAGTGCATCATGGAATAAGAGAGTAGAAAGACGTGAATGCAATAAAGATTACAAATTTCATACAAGTAAAATAGATGCCACCTTATTTAAATTTAAAAAATCCTACCATACTGTAAATTTGAATTGAGAGGGCTCATATAAATCTTAAATCCACACACGGCCATAGATGAGTTAGAATTCCTGCCCTGTGTTGTAATATCTGTGCTATGGTGGGCTCTGTGTCTAGCAGTCAGTTCAGAGAGAGCCCTGGTCTCACCCTGCCTTGCACAGCCTGGCTGCTAGGCCCTCTCATTGACCTGGAGGACAGAGTAGGGGGGGGAAATAAATAGTGACTAGCATATAATGGCTATTCAGTAAATGAGAGTTCTTTCTTAAACCTCCAAAAAATTTGTCTTTCAAAGAAAAAAAGGAAGCTAACATATATTGAGTACCTATGTTCCAGTCCCTTCAAACAACTACATTCTACACAAAAGAAAACTGAAGATCAGGTAACATTAATAACCTGCCCCAGAGAGAATAAGCTGTACACCGAGACCCCGGCTTTGGTCCTCGTGTCATTTCTTCCCCATCAGAATTGCTTCCAGTGATGCTCCTTCTGTGAGTGTTTCCCTCAATGAGAACAGCGCTTCACTTGTTAGAATTAGTTGTTTGTCTTTGCTACAAGCTTCTTTTTCACTTTTTTCTTAGTTAATAAAATAATATTTTATTTTTTTCCAGTTTTGAGATATAATTGACATGTAACTTTATTAGCTGAAAGTGTATAATATGCACACATACCGTGAAATGGTGATCACGGCGTTAACATCCGTCACCACACGTAGTTACACACCTTTTCTTTTTCTTGGGATGAGAACTTTTAAGATATTCTCTTCGCTGTCAAATACACAATACATTTTGTCAACTAGAGTTACGATTAGCTCTAGGCATCACACTACACATCATGTTACAGGCTTCTTCAGAAGAGCTACCAACCACCCAGGACCGTGCCTGAAGCTTTGATGATGGCTCAGGAGAAATTTCTTGAAAGAAAAAATGTTGAATGAATTCAGTGTTTTGCATGTACTGTAAGTTCTTGTGGAATGAGACCTGAGCCTTAGTGACTTAGATGTGTAGCTTCTGGAGGGAAGAAATGCTGAGCGAGACGAGGAAGCCATCAGGACAACTGGGAGCAGTCTATAATGGATCTGGTATTTTGTGGCTGCAGGTATCATAGTCCACATCTCTGATGACAGATCCCAATAAATAGTTTTCTGTTATTCTCGTGAATTTAGACCAGTAATTCTGGCGTCATTAGTCAACAGATAATTCACAACCTGACACTAGGAATGTGAGGTGTTTATATATTACTCTAATACAACCTTAGGTGAGATTGCACTAATCACTTAATGTATAGTGATCTTAATTCTGTTTAGTGATCATCTCACATCTTTTTTTTTGTAACTCCTTTTGTTTGCATTTAGGTTTCCCATGGCTCTTCCCAAAATCTTTTCATGTTTTCTGTCCCCTTGTAGTTTTGCTCTGTGATTGATATTTTTTTTGAGGCCTCTAAACTTGGTAGTGCTGATGCCTTAGTTTATGTGCTAATTTTTTAAGTTCATGGAATATATATTTTATATATATATATATCCTGTATATATAATGTATATATTCCATATATAATATATATTCCATATAGAATATGTATTCTATTTATATTTCCATATATAATATACACACACACACACACACATATAGTTACAAGAAGGATTTTTTAATACTGACTCAATTTCCTGAAGTGCTCGTTTTTGCTCAGGTTGTCACCTGTGACCTCTAGTAGGTCTAATTCATGAAAAGTTGAGAAGATTTTGTTTGTTGTTTCTTTGGCTGCTGGGCACCTGCATGGTTATTTTTCCTTGTCTCCTTGTTGCCGCTCAGGTCCAGCTTCTGTGCTACCTTGTATGGGGGAGGCTCAGTGGTTTCTGTCCATGTGGCAGGCAGTGGATCTGCAGGCAGGTTCTTGTTCCATCTTGAGACACCAACAGGACACTTCTCTGCTCCTAGGTTTCCTTATGCGCTTAGACCCTTGTGTAGAGGATGCACATCCCTACTTGCTCTAATCCTGGCGACATGGAAGATGATATTCTTGTTCCCGTGGGGATCCAGGTCTGTTTGTGCATCACTTCTTCCTAGAAGCCACTGTGGTCACAGGCTTACCTGGGCTCTTCCACTGTTGGTCCTCTAGTTCTCTTGTGCTGAAGGAAGACAGTCCTACAACAGCTCTCTTGTTTGCTCTCCGGAGGCCCAATACCTTGCTTGGAACTGAATCCAGGGGAGATATATGGCTTGGATTTGAAGTTGGGAGAGAAAGGAAGGTGGTATTTAATATACTTACTTCCTGGTATATATAAAAATGTTTTAGGCTTTCTCTAGACACACTATTAATATTTATAATGTTTTTAATTATCCAGCAATTCAGAATGGTTATTCACCTTTGAAATATGTTTAATTTTTTTTTAATTTTGGCATTTTTTAATGCATGAAGATGTTTTTGTATTTCAAAACCTAGACTGTAACATTTTGTCTTAAATTATGACTTTGGAATAAATGTAGGCATATTTTGTATGTGAAGGGATTGTCCTAGTTATGGTTTCTGAAATGCCATGTTTAGCCTGTGGTTGGTAGACTATAGAACATTTATAGTTACAGCCAGTGGGGAGAAACCCTAGCCAACAAGTTTTATTTGAATGTGAAATATAGGTTCTTGGAAAGGTTACAGCAGTTGGATTGGCTGTGAAAAAGCTTAGTTTAGGATGGGCTCTCTGGCAGTATGAGGACCTGTCTGTGAAGAATAGATTTCAGGATCCTCCTTTCTCTCCCCTTCTTGAGTCATCAGCCTACCTATGAGCCCGACATTGCTCTTTAATATTATATTATGTGAATTTATAATATATAATATTATAATTATATATAATTAATAATCATTATTAATAATTAACAGTCCTTATAATTAATATAAATATACATTACATGTATTATTATATTATATGAATTTTGGACCAAAATGATAGTCTTAATCTTCTGGAGTATTGGTTCTCAACTGGGGGTCATTTTGTCCCCCAGTGATGTTTAGGAATGTCTAGAGACATTTTTGGTTGTCACAGCTGTGGTAGGGGGTGCTACTGGCTTCTAGTGGGCAGAGAGCAGGGATTCTGTGAACCATCCTACAGTGCACGGGTTGGCCCATGTATCAAGTATTTATCTGGCCTCAAATGCCAGTAGTGCCTAAGTTGAACAATCCTGTTCTTGAGTCTAGACTTTTCCCCCACGTATTTTTTGGCACAGTAGTAATTTTTAAAAATAGAATTACACTCAGTACTTGAAAAGTTATACTCGACTATTGTTTTGCTTATTTCTTTTCCTGTGGAGAGCTGTCTGTCTGGACATTATAGCTGCAATAGCGTTATCAAAAAACTGAGCGGCACGTACAGGTGATTGTGAGCAGCATGATGTTCCGGATGCTGTTGTGGGAACGTAATGACGAGAGGATAGTCCAGTTTCAAGGACTGATTAATGAAATGAGGCAATACAATGAATCTGAACGATAAAATACAGTTTAAAATAGTATACTATCTATAAATAGTCTCCAAGAGTCAAAGAATATGTATCATGTTTGGAATCCTCCTTGATTCCTTAGCTACGTCCTCTTGAATAAACCCAAGTTATTATTGATCACCCAGCAGTTCTCCTGGGCAGGTTAATACACATTGTTAGGATAGGGAAACCCATGAATTGACAATACACATATTATACCAAAGAGAAAGATTTGATGTGACTGTTTTAAATCACTTCTCTATTCCCTTTACTTGAGAAAAACAAACCTGTTAAGACTTGAGTCCTGATCATTTCAACAGTCTTGGTAAGCAAGTATAATTTTATATAAGAGAAAAGTAAAAATGATACCCAATTCACAGAAGCTCCTCACTGGGGATGGAAATTATTACTAAGTTTTTTGTCATTCACAAGTAATCTTGACTACTAAGTATCATTTAAAAATAAGCTTTAGTGAGCTTCAGCTTTGTCTTAATTTTTTCATGATTATTTTTATTTTGCTCTTTTAGTACATTTTCCTGTCCTTCTATTTCAGACTTCAGGTCTAGAGAGTTGAATTAATGACACTTTGTAGTTTAGTTCAGGGTCTGTGATCATGGTACACTAGAATCCTTTTTTTTTTTTTTTTTAAATTTTTTATTTATTTATTTGACAGAGACAGACACAGTGAGAGCAGGAACACAAGCAGGGGGAGTGGGAGAGGGAGAAGCAGACTTCCTGCTGAGCCGGAAGCCCGATGTGGGACTCGATCCCAGGACCCTGGGATCATGACCTGAGCCGAAGGCAGACGCTTAATGACTGAGCCACCCAGGCGCCCCTAGAATCCTTTTTACTCCCAATCCTTTTGCCACATAGGCAAACAATATGTTTGGTCTGTAGACTTTTGTGTTCTTATAAAATAGGTACTGTTTTCTGTGTACCTGTGCATTACTGTCTTATAAATTTACATATTTTAGATCCCATTTTATGTATGTATTATTTATTTACCAAGCTTTGTTTTATGAAGATTGAACCACGTAGACAAATGGCATTGTGATAAACATCCTCAAACTTGTCTGTGTGCCATGGTATATACTTGGGAGTGAGATTGCTGTATCATAAGATATAAACACCTTCGTTTTCACCATTAACTACTTGCCAGATTGCCTTCCGGGAGGTTCCCACAGCTACACACTTGCTAGCACTGAACAAGCATTTCTCCTTGTAATTCCCTCCTGTCCTCACTGTTGAGGGTGAGTTGTGTCCCTCCAAAAAAGATATGTTGAAGTTTTAACCCTTAATACTCCAGAATGTGACCTTGTTTAGAAATTTAGTATTTTTTTTTTTGAAGATTTTATTTATTTATTTATTTGTCAGAGGGCACGCACAAGCAGGAGGAGTGGCAGGCCTAGGGAGAAGTGGGCTCCCTGCTGAGCAGAGAGCTGGATGCGGGAGGATTCAATCTCAGGACCCTGGGATCATGACCTGAGCCAAAGGCAGATGCTTAACCAACGAAGCCATCCAGGCATTCCTAGAAATTGAGTCTTTACAGTGGTAATCAAGTTAAAATGTGGTCATTTTAATCCAATATGATTGCTGTCCTTAGAAAGATGATAAGTTTGAACATGTAAGAGACACGCACAGAGGGAAGATAACCATGTGATGGAAGATTGGAATGATGTGTCTACAAGCTAAGGATGCCAAAGATTTATAGCAAACCACCAGAAACTAGGAAGAGACAAGAAAGAATGCTTCCCTTACAGGTTTCAGAAGGAGCATGGCCCTGCCAACACTTTGATTTCTGACTTTAACACTTTGGAAGTGTGAAACAATAAATTTCTATTTTCTAAGCTGCTCAGTTTGTGGGAGTTTGTTATAGCAGCCCTAGCAGACTGATAACACTCCTCATCACTGATATTATCCAATTTTGTAATTTTTGCCAATCTCACTGGTGTAATGTGGTATCTTAGACGTGTGTGTGTGTGTGTGTGTGTGTGTGTGTGTGTGTGTTGGTGACACCAGCAGTCAAGTTAGTGATCCAGTAAAGAAACACCTGAGGCATAATTCTGAAAGTCCTTGACTGTAGTCTTTAAAGAAAATGAGATCTCTCAGATTTCGTGATCTAGATCCCTATTGAGTAGAAGAAAGGGAGAATACTAACCCACACAGCGAATCGAATTCTCTTCAAGGGGTGACATAGTAACCCTCAAAAACTGTCTCAGGTTGTTTTAATATGCATTTCTAGAATTAAAAATAAGATTGAGCATCTCTTCATATACCTGTTTGGGTTTCAATATCTTCTCTACGGCCTTCACCTACTACAAAATAAAGAATTTTCTTTTCTTTTCTTGAAAAGAAAGTCTTTACTTTGATGTCACATTCATCCATTCTTATTTTATATTTAAGTATTTTGTGGTTCCTTTTTTTTTAAAGATTTTATTTATTTATTTGAGAGAGAGAGAATGAGAGACAGAGAGCATGAGAGGGAGGAGGGTCAGAGGGAGAAGCAGACTCCCTGCCGAGCAGGGAGCCCGATGCGGGACTCGATCCCGGGACTCCAGGATCATGACCTGAGCCGAAGGCAGTCGCCTAACCAACTGAGCCACCCAGGCGCCCGCAGTATTTTGTGGTTCCTTAAACCATAAAGATATTCTTCTATATATTCTTTTGATACCTTTATAACTTTATGTTCACATTTGGGTAATCAATCCATTTGGATTTTATGTTTGATGTCGTAGTATGGTATGAGGTAGTAGTCAGCCTTTCCCAGCACTGGTGTTTTTCTTCCAGTTTTCCCAGTACCACATATGGAATCATCTAGTCCTGTTTTTGCTGCTTCCTTGAACATGTGTCAAGGTCCATATATACACAAGTTGTCTATTGTGTCTGTCTGTTGCTGTATCAATATCACTGTGTTTTTTTTTTTAGTTGACTTTGAGCTATGTCAGATATTAGGTGGTGTGAATCTCTTTCTGCAGTATTTCAAAGTTGATTTAGCTTATTTGTCAACTTGCATTTTTTTCACACAAACTTTGGAATTAGTTTAGAGAGTCCTTCAAGTAATCCAGGTAGGATTTGCTTGAAGTTGCCTGAGTTTCTAGATCAGTGTGGGGGAGAATTGGCATCTTAACAGTTTTATCCCATCTGTGAACAGGGTTATTTCTTTATTTTTCAAGTTTTTAACATATTCCTTTAATATGTTTTAAAAATTATGGATGCAGTTCTTACATATCAGGTTAAATCTAGGAACTTTATAGTTTTTTGCTGCTCTGTGTGGTATTTGATTCATTGATATCTTCTAATTTAATGTTGACCTTAAATTAGTGTTGACAGATGTGACAGAAGTTTGTCTTCAACTTGGGAACTCAATTCTTTCATTAGTTTTTAGGGTTGATTGATTTTTTCCCTGCAGATAATCAGATCATCTCCAAATAATGATAACTTTATCTCTTTCCCTCCAGTGTTACAGATATATATATATATATAAATTATATATAAATATATATATTTATAAAAATATATATATTTATATAAAATATATATACAGATATATATATAAATATATATATATATTTACATTTGTCAGGATCCACAGCATGATGTGGTATCTTTGACTTGTTCCTATCTTAATAGGAATTCAGAAAAGATTCCTCTTTTCTACTATCGTATATGCTCTAGTTTGGGGTATATAGCATCAAAAATCAATTGAGCACTTTCTTCTACTTCTGACTTTGAGAGTATTTATCATAATCAGATGTGGAATTTCATCGCATACATTTTGGCATCTTTTAAAGTTATGTGGTTTTTTTCCCTCTAATTCATTTATGTGGTGAAATATACTGATAAACATTCTAATATTAAGCTACCCTTGCTTTTTGGAATAAATACTTTGTGATGATGATTTAAAAAAATATTCTGTTAGCTTTTTTACTTTATATTTTTCTAAGATTTTTCTCATTTATGTTCCTAAGGAATCAGCCCTGAATTTTTCTTTTTTGGGCTTAAGATTTGGAATCAAGATTTTATTAGCCTTATAAAAATGAATTGTGTGGCTGCTTCTCTTATTCTGTCATGTGTGAAAATCATTTAGTATGGGCTTATTTCAGGGAAGGACTGATTAAAAATCCATTTCTTCTTGCATTTACTTTGGTATTTCATATGATTTCAGAAATCTACCCATTCCTTTTAGATTCTCAAATTGTAGCTGATAGTTTATAATATTCTTGTAAAAAAAAAAACTTTGTGTATTCACTGAAAAAAATGTTTATTGAGTGTTATTGAGCACTTGCTGTATTCTAGACAGTATAGTTGGTGGGAGAACAGCAACAAACAAGTAGATAAAAGTCCCTAGCTTCAGGGACTTACACTTACAAACGAGATGACATTATTAGATCTTTGTTTATTGTCCTATTTTAGACTGTCTTTTACTCATTGTAGTCCTTTCTTAAAAATCTCACCACATTTTCCAGAGGCATGTGGATGTTACTGATCATTTCAAGAAAGAGTTGTAGTTTTGTCTACTTCTTTTTTTGGTATGCATACAGGCACTTCATTGTTTTTGCCCTTCTCTTTAATATCAGTCTTACCTTTTGTTTCTTGGTTTTTACTCTACTCTTATTTTCTAACTACTTAAATAGTTAGCTGATGGGTACAGCACTTAAGTTACTGCCCTGGGAGACTTACTGCATCTTGCCCCTTCTCTCCTCTCAGTGTCTTATCTTTTACTATGTTTGGTGTTTTCAGATCCCTGCTCACCAGGGGGGTCGGAGCACCCTGGCCTCAGGAATTGGAGAGGAGGTCACATTCTGTGCCATGAGGAGAAGGAGCCTTCCTTCCTAAATATCGCTCCATTAGTTTGTCATGGTTTCTGCCTTTAGAAATCCATTTGGTGGAGGTTTTGTGATTTTATTTCTGAGTCCTCCTTCTGAGTAGTGGAAGAGATGCTTTATCCCTGTCAGGAGTTTCAGGTGGGTGTAGGGTTGGCTGAGAACAGGTACTTTGCTAGTGGAATTTAGAATGTCAGAAGTGTGGAATCCCCAGGAGGAGAGTTAGTTAATGCAAGACCACGGCCATTTTTATAGGCTTGTATTTTCACATTTTGTCTTCTCCCTGTGTGCTCTAAATCCCTTATTCTAAGAAGTTTTGATTATTCTTTCCAGCAGCAATGCTTCTATGTATTATTCTGCTTTATTTTTACCTCTAGTGTATATATCCATCTCTTTTAAAGTAGTAATTTTTGCTTAGCTGTTTCCCATCCTCATGTGGAAACACTTAAAGGGCTGAGACTCTGGCTTTTTCATCTTTGTGTTTCTCATAGTACTGTGTATACATAGTAGGTGCCAAAAAAAAACCCCAAAAAGGTTGAGGTTTATTAAACTAAATATTGTCAAATGCTAATTTTAGAAAAGGTGGCTTCTTGACATTGGACAGCCAAGAATAAAATTTGTATATATATGAAAGTGCTTTGTAAACTACCAAATGTGACCATGAGCAAGGTACTGAACCTCTCTGTAGTTTAGTTTTCTTATTGTAAAGTGCTTGTAAAACCTTTTTTATGGTGTTCAGAGGATGAGACACTTAAAAAGCTGTTACGATTGGAGCAATAGAGGAGTGCAAAAGATGTGGACACCAGAAGCAAGGAAAAGGGTGAGGTTCCAGAAAAGGTAACGCAGACACCATGGGAGTGCCCGAAGAGTGCCTAGCAACCAGACCCACCTTCCAACCACTGCCACCTTCTCCTCTGTTGGCCAATCCAGGAGGCACGGAAACTTCCCTCTGCTGGGACTGTCACGTTCCAAATGCATCTGCACTTAAAGCCCATGATTCCTGTCTCTTTTCTTTTCCTTTTCCTTTACCTTTTTCTTTTTTTGTTTCCTTTTCCTTTTTCCTTTCTTTTTTTCAAGATTTTATTTATTTATTTGAGAGAGAGAGAGAGAGACAAGGTGCATGGCAAGCCTGCGAGCACATGGGCTAGGGGAGGAGCAGAGAGGGAGGAGGGGGCAAGAATCTCAAGCGGACTCCCTGCTGAGCTCAGAGCCAGGTGAGGGGCTGGATCTCAGGACCCTGAGGTCATGACCTGAGATGAAACCAAGAGTGGGACATTTAACTTGCTGAGCCACCCAGGTGCCCCAATTCCCATCTCTTTCCGTGCTTTGTTTTTATTTTATATTTTAACAACTTTGTTGAGGTATAATTTACATCCTGTAAAATCCTGTGCTTTATTGAAGATTCTTAAGTATCCCCCCTGACAACACTGTTGTAATAACATAGGGTTACTTTAATAGGTGAACAGTCTTATTTTTTTTTAAGTGGGTTGCTTTTCTGCCACTGGAAATTGTGAATTATAAATATTTTTATATGGAATTTATAACTTCAAATTCTTATTCTCCTGCCATTTTAAATTTTCTTCTTTTGGTTTTAAAGTTCTTTTCTACTTGCCATTTTAATGTTAAGTAAAAAGTGACAGGTTTTTTTTGTTTTTTTGTTTTTGTTTTTTTTTTTTTTTAGTTTTTAAAATTACATTTGTTTCGGGTGTCCAAACGTAGTGATTTGACAAGTCTGTATGTGATGCTGGGCCCACCATCTGTCACCATATGATGCTGTTACAATACCATTGGCTATATTCCTTATACTGTACCTTTCATTCCCATGACTGATTCATTTCATAACTGGAAGCCAAGATCTCCCACTTCCCTTCACCCATTTCTCCCACCCCCACCCATGCTGTCCCCTCTGCTAACCACCAGTTTGTAAAAGTGACACAGTTTGAGTGGCTACTCATGTCTGACCTTGACTCACACTTAACCATGTGTTAAACTAAATTTCTTAATGTTCCAAAAGTTCTTCTGTGTGGTACTCATGGAATTTTTAGAAACTGATCATTTAACAAGCACTATATAATTTTCAGCTGTTTCCTTGCTTTCTTATTTACCTTTACATTCTTGAAGTAGTAGACCATTTTCACAATTACCTTGTGAAGGCCAGCGAGGAGATGATTAATGCTTGGAAGAGGACTGAGCAGAGACGTTGATTTAAGCATCCCAAGTTCACATCTCTTACATTGCTGTTCATACTTTTAGGCTTATACTGTCCTGTGTGTTCTCATCTGGTCCTTCCAAAACCCCTCTCCCCTATGAGTGGCAGATAAAGTTCCCATTTTACAGATGAGGAAACTGAAGCCCACTTAAGGGACTTCTATATAGCTTCCAAATGGTGGAGCTGAGGGCTCCAATTTTTTTTTTTAATTATTATGTTATGTTAATCCCCATACATTACATAATTGGTTTTTGATGTAGTGTTCCATGATTCATTGTTTGCGTATAACACCCAGTGCTCCATGCAGTACGTGCCCTCTTTAATACCCATCACCAGGCTAGCCCATCCCCCACCCCCCTTCCCTCTAGAACCCTCAGCTCCGATTTTAATCTAATGTCATTTATAGATTGAGTATATTTTCCTCTGTTGTTCTTCTAGTTCTTAATTAAGAGAAGAAGTAAAGTTTTTTAATTGTCAAATTTAACTCAGTATGTATTTACTGATTTTCTGGTATGTGCCTAGGAGAAAGAAATTATCTTTGTGAGGAAACCAGCTGGTTTTTGGGAATAAAAGCAAGTCTTGATCCTGTTGGTAAAGGAGGGGAACCTCTTATTAATTCCCTTTAATTACCCCCAACCGTTTTTTTTTTCCTTCTGAAAGTTTTCTGATTTTGATTAATGCTGAGAGTTTAAAGGAGTGTTGGTAGCATCCTCTAGCTAAACAGTGCCTTTAAAGTGACAAGTGTGCCAAGTTTACCATTTGCTGTCGATGCTGATAGTAACTGAGATAAATGACCTACATTATGGAGGGGACAAGAATACTGATTATTACTAAGGAGCTTTTGAGATATCCTTCATGACTGTGTGTATGGTTTAACTGATTCTAGGAAATGTAATAATTTTGTTCTCATTGCTAAATATAAGACTTAGCTATCGAAGATTTTCTCTGAGATACCGGTATTTTTAAAATTTATTATTTTTTTGGAGCTATCTATATTTTAAATTCAGATTTGTAAAATGTTTAGTCAGAGTTCAGGTATAATTTTGATTGCTTTTTATATTACATGCTTTTTAAAAAATTTTATTTATTTATTTGACACAGAGAGAGAGGCAGCTAGAGAAGGAACACAAGCAGAGGGAGTGGGAGAGGGAGAAGCAGACTTCCTGCTGAGCAGGGAGCCCGATGGGGGGCTTGATCCCAGGACCCTGGGATCCTGACCTGAGCAGAAGGCAGAAGCATAACAACTGAGCCACCCAGGTGCCCCTATATTACATGCTTCTTTAATATAACTTAAAGTACAGTTTGGGATTTAAATTTTGGAGCTTTAATATGTTTTAAATATCAGCCAAATGTTAATTGTAAGATTAAATGGATTTAGATTTACCTTTAATTGTCTTTAAGCTAATCATTTACAAAATGTTACACTGAGGGAAACGAGATAAAGACACTGCATACTGTTAAAAGGTAAAATTTTACCTAAAACAGCAACGGGATTAACTGCAGCAATAACAAAAATTCTTCCTGAGGTGTAATGAAAAAAAAGTGATAAAATTTATTGTATTATAAGTTTAATTACTGCTTTTTTTCCTTTAAGAAACAAAACAGGGGGGCGCCTGGGTGGCTCAGTCGTTAAGTGTCTGCCTTCAGCTCGGGTCATGGTCCCAGGGTCCTGGGATCGAGCCCGCATCGGGCTCCTTGCTCGGCAGGAAGCCTGCTTCTCTCTCTCCCTCTGCTTGTACTCTCTGTCAAATAAATAAATAAAATCTTAAAAAAAAAAAAAGAAACAAAACAGGACTAGGCAGCTGAGTGGCTCATTCAGTTAAGACTGGATCCTGGGACACCTGAGCTGAGGGCAGACACTTAACTGAATTTCCTAGACTTTTTTTCAGCTAGTTTCTTTCCAGAAATTCCCTTGATACTCTTCCCTGTACCAAGATTCTTTTTCTAGTGATGTTTTCTGTGATATTTGCTCTCTCCAGTGGTGCCTCACGTTATTTTGTTGATTTTTATATTTGGTACATGGGATTTGGGGATGAGGAAAGATGAATATAAGAAGTCTGTCAATGAATTCTTAAATGTTTTTTTTTTTAAGATTTTATTTATTTATTTGACAGAGAGAGGGACATCGAGAGAGGGAACACCAGCAGGGGGAGGGGCAGAGGGAGCCCGATGTGGGGCTTGATCCCAGAACCCTGGGATCATTACCTGAGCCGAAGGCAGACGCTTAACGACTGAGCCACCCAGGTGCCCCTTAAATGTTGTTTTTTAATCTAAAAGGTTGCTTGATTTTAATTTTACTATTCAGGTTGGCTAAGAGAACATAAGAATGTGACCTCTTATCAAGTTGGGCTTCTTGCTTGCTATAGAATTACAAAGAAATGTTTTCTAGTCCTTAAGATCCACCTTAATATAGTTAAACATTTAGAGTGGATTATATACTTATGGATCTCATAATCCCCATCTTTTATACATTATGTGTTCATAGTACAAAATTAGTATAATTTTTTTTTTAAAGATTTTATTTATTTATTTGACAGAGACACAGCGAGAGAGGGAACAGAAGCAGGGTGGTGGGAGAGGGAGAAGCAGGCTTCCCGCTGAGCAGGGAGCCCAATGCAGGGCTCCATCCCAGGACCCCGGGATCATGACCTGAGCCGAAGGCAGACACTCAACGACCGAGCCACCCAGGCGCCCCTGTATAAGATAATTTTCTGCAGCCAACTTGGCAAGCCTTATTTTTTTTTAAGATATATTTATTTATTTTAGAGAGAGCACAAGAGAAACACGTGTGCATGTGAGTGGGGAGAGGGGCAAAGGGAGAGGGGGAGAGAGAATCCTCAAGCAGATTCCCCACTGAGCATGGAGCCCATTGCGGGGCTTGATTCCAAGACCCTGAGATCATGATCTGAGCTGAAATCAAGAGCTGGCCGCTTAACGGACTGAGCCACCCAGGTGCCCCAAGCCTTATTTATATAATCATACCTGAAGTGTCCTAAAGCTGGTATTACCCCCATTTAAATTAGCATAATGATATGAAGGTCAGATATGTGTGTAGAATGAAAATTTTAAAATATTGTTTGTTTTTGAGGAAATAGAAAGGCTGTTATAAATTATAATAAATGCTTTTTAAAGATTTTATTTATTTTGAGAGAAAGAGTGGGAGGGAGGGACAGAAGCAGAGGGAGAGAGAGAATATCAAGCAGACTCCATGCTTAGCAGGGCGCCCCACATGGGGCTTGATCTCACAACCCTGAGATCATAACTTGAGCCGAAATCAAGAGTTGGATGCTTAACTGACTAAGCCACCCAGGTGTCCCTCAAATGTTTTAGTGTAAATTTTAGAACTAGTTAAAGCTCAGAAACAAATCTGTTCTGATAGTTTCTTTTCCTGTTTTAAAGGCTATGATTTCTTTTCCATAGTTTAGTAATTTTTCCTTATATATTTTAGATATTCGTGGGGTGCCTGCATGGCTCAGTTGGTTAAGCATCTGCCTTCGGCTCAGGTCATGACCCCAGGGTCCTGGGATTGACCCCTGCATTGGGCTCCTTGCTCAGTGGGGAGTCTGCTTCTCCCTCTCCCTCTGTCTCCCTCTGCCCCCCTACCCCCCGCCCTGCTTGTGCTCTCTCTGTCTCTTTCAAATAAATACATAAAATCTTTAAAAAAAAAAGTTTATATTTTGGATATTTGCAAGTAGTCATTTAGATATTTGTAAACTTTATATGATGAGATTTACTTTTCGATTGTTTTATAAATTAATTTTATTTATTTTTATTTATTAAATAAAGTCTTATTCTGAATGTATTAAATAACTTAATAGAGTTCTGATTCAGAAGCATTTTTTATCTACCTGGCCTATATTTTATATGTTCTATAACTATTCAATGTTGGTGCCTAGAAACCAGAAATCCATATGGTAGGGATTTCTACAAGTGTTGATTGTTACTCAACTAAATGTATAATTTTGATTTAAGATTCTATTTTCCAGGTAATGAAAAGTGTTAGAGGATATTTAGATTAAAAAATCATAAAGTATTAGGACTTTTTTCCCAATGTTTGTTGTAAGAATATTCTAATGTGTTTCTGTCTTAATTTGGAGTCAAAATTTAAAACATTTTTTTTAAGTTGGTAATTTTTTTGTTATTGTTCTAGAGCATGCTTTAAATTTACAATGAAATACATTTTTTTATTTTTATTTTTTTATTTTTTTAAAGATTTTATTTATTTATTTGACAGAGAAAGACACAGCGAGAGAGGGAACACAAACGGGGAGTGGGAGAGGGAGAAGCAGACTCCCTGCCGAGCAGGGAGCCCGATGCGGGACTCGATCCCGGGACTCCAGGATCATGACCTGAGCCGAAGGCAGTCGCTTAACCGACTGAGCCACCCAGGCGCCCCTGAAATACATTTTTTTAAAGAAATGTTTTTATTTATTCATTTGAAAGAGAGAGATACAGAAAGAGAGAGAGAGAAAGCAGGAGCAGTGGGGAGGGGCAGAGAAAGAGGGAGAAGCAGACTCCTGCTGAGCAGGGAGCCCAATTTGGGGCTCCATCCCATACATTTTTTTTTTGCCACCCAGGCGCCCCATCGATCCCATACATTTTAAAACTTGATAACAGGGGCGCCTGGGTGGCTCAGTCATTAAGTGTCTGCCTTCGGCTCAGGTCATGATCCCAGGGTCCTGGGATCAAGCCCCGCATCGGGCTCCCTACTCCGTGGGAAGCCTGCTTCTCCCTCTCCCACTCCCCCTGCTTGTGTTCCCTCTCTCGCTGTGTCTCTCTCTGTCAAATAAATAAATCTTTAAAAAAATAAAAAAAAAAAACTTGATAACAGACTGGTTTATATTTGGAAGTTGGATATTACTATGGATAATTTTTAACTTTTATTTTTCAAAATGAGATTTCCCCAATGTCTTAATTTTTTTTTTTTTTTTTTTGGTTAGGATTTAGAAACTTCAAAAAGTAGAAACCTTCCTAAAGTGTTCTCATTCTGCTCTTAATTCTAGAATGAGGTGGTGTGCTCAGGGAATTGCCCAAATTTGGAATAGCTGAACCTTACAGGGGCAACTGGGCACCAGAGGGAATCATGTAAAGCAGATGGGGGCTCTGAGACCCCTTTTTTGGGAGGGATCTACAAGTTCAAAACTATTTTTAAAACAATACTAAGATTTTATTTGCCTTTTCTTGCTCAATCTTTCAAGTGTATGCAGAGAATTTTCCAGAGGCTACATGATCTGTGATGACATCATTGCTCTCATGTTTAATGGGATATGCACTTACGGGTTCTTGTATTTGAAAAATTTCTCACTTTAAATTGAATTTTTTAAAGGTGTTTTTTAAGGTTTTATTTTTTAAGCAATCTCTATACCCAACGTGCAGCTCAAACTCACAACCCCCAGCTCTAGAGTCGCACGCTTCACTGACTGAGCCAGCCAGGCGTCCCTCACTTTAAATTTCTAAAACAGCACAAATACTGATAGGTCAGCCTACATAAACAAGAGCTTTCTGGGGCCTTCAGTAATTAAGAGTATAAAGGGGTCCTGAGGCCCAAAACTCTGAGAATGCTGTTCTAAAGAGTTTGGATTTTATCTCGAGTGTGGTAGGGAGTCATTGAACGATTTTTGCAAGAGGATGACATAATCAGTATTCCTAGCATGGCTTGTGATGTGAAACATGAAGTTTCGGGGGCCAGAGAGACTAGTTAAACAGCTATTTCTGTAATTCAGGAGAGATGTGAGGGCTCAAGCTACTTTTTGTTGAGATAGATGTGGTAGTGCCAATAGACCAAAAGGAGGTAGAATTCGTCATCCTGGGAGGGGTTGAATGGGAGGAAGATGTCCAGCTCAGTCCCAGGTTTCTGATGTGGGATGCTGTGTGCTATTATGAGCTGAGTGGACATGTTATTTTCTTTCAGCATTTTAAAGGTAATGTGTGTGTGTCTGCCCCCCCCCCCCACCCTGCAAAGATGAATGAATGAATGAATAAATGTTTCACTGTTTTGTGGCTTTTATTGCCCCGATGAGAAGTAACTTGTAATTCAAATCAGTGCACTACTCCATGCAATGTGGCATTTTTCTCTGCTTTCAAGATTTTCTGGTTCCAGTTAGTTTTTAGCAGTTTGACTCCGATGTGCCCATGCGTCACGTTCTTTGTACATACCCTGCTTAGTAGGATTTGCTTATCTTCTTGACTCTCTCCTGGTTTGCAACCCTCCTGGAAGCTTCCCTGGTGTAATCTGAATTTGGCCCCTGTACTCAGAGTGCAGAGGGAGACCAAAGAATGAGGCAGGCCACTCCCCAGCTGAGCAGGTGGCAGTTTTAATAAGCAAAGAGAGCTTACATATGAGTCTTGTATCGGGCAGCGACGAGATGTGTAGATCCTTGTATCCACCTGCCAAATCTTGAAAGTGTATAAAGAGGCCTTACCTGCGTTCAGTTACATATACTGTTCAGTCATAGCACAGTCTCAGGACTGTGTCCTCGGAATACTCTCTGGAGCAGGAAAGGCAAGCAAAGGCCACATTCCAAGGACGGGGAGGGGGTGAGGAGCCTCCCAGTGCCCAAGCCCAGCTTATGGGCCCTTAGAGGTCATGTCTTTTTGATGGCACTCCTCAACAATCACCAAACACCTTTCCCAAATTTTGAGAAATTTTGGCCAGTATCTGGCCAAATGATTTTCTGTTCCATTCTCACTCTCCTTTTTTCTGGGACATCTGTTGCAATTGTTACCCAATTATGTTAGACATTTTAATGTTGTTCCACAGATGCCTAGAATTCACTTTGCAATCTTCCATCTTTCTGTTCTTTAGATCGAATAATTTAGATCCATCTTTAATGTGTCCTCAATATCTTCAGCGAGTTCACTGACTTTTCTTTGTCATCTCCATTCTGCTGTTAATCCCACCCAGTGAAATTTTTATTTCCGGTGCTTTATTTTTCAGTCCCTGAATTTTCATTTGGCTCATTTATTGTCATTGTTATTCAGTTTCATAGCTTATATTTCTCTGCTGAGATTTTCTTTCAGTGTTATGAGCATTTTTGCTTTCTATACCCGAGTGTTGGAATGAGAGCTGCTTCAAAATGCTTGCTAATTAGAGCATCTGGAACATCTTGGAGTCTCCCTTGATTGTCTTTTCCCTTGTGAATAAGCCCCTGTTTCATGGTTCTTTTATGTCAAGTAATTTGGATCGTATCCTGGACATTATAAGTAAGTTGTGGAAACTCTTAGTTCTGTTACATTTTGCCAAAAATGTTTGTTTGTTTGGGTTTTGTTGTTGTTGTTGTTAAGCCAGGCACTTAATTTGGCTGCAAATTCTGTTTTCTCTGCAGTGATGGCAGCTTAGCTCTCACTTCAGTTGGTCTTGCCTTAGCTGCGGCCCTTGGAGCCTGCCTGCACATCTGTGGTTCAGAGCCATGTAGAGATCTGGGAGGAGTTTGATTATTTCCTCTCTAGTCCTCTCTTGCCTGGCATTCTGCTTTCATTTTCCAGTTGCTGTGGTTGCCCTGGACACTGTTCTCTAGTTCTGAAGCCCAATGAATCTGTGGGTTTTGTACCAGAATTTTCGGCATGTGCCTGGTATAGACGGGGGCCTTTTGTCAGGCTATCAACCCTAACAACTGAAAACTCATCTGGTGCAGTTCCTTCTTCCACATATCGACTCCCCTCCAGTGATTTCCTGCTTTCAACTGCTCTCCAGTGCCTTCAAATACTGTTTTTTAAAAAAATATATGTTAATCCTGAGTTTATAGTTCTTGGGTTTTTTTGTTTTTTTTAAGATTTTACTTATTTATTTGAGAGAGCAAGAGATAGAGCACAGGGGGAGAATGAGAGGGAGAAGCAGACTCCCCGCTGAGCAGGGAGCCCGACACGGGGCTTGATCCCAGAACCCTGAGATCATGACCTGAGCTGAAGGCAGACGCTTAATGGACTGAGCCACTCAGGTGCCCCCTGAACTCATAGTTCTTATTTGTGGGAGAGTTGGTCCGATAGGAGCTACTTGGCCATTCCTGAAGTGGAATCATATTGTGTTGACATTATTAACTGATAGAGAGATTATAGAAAGACAACGTAATTCACTGAATTTAATTTTGGCCATGTTGAGCATGATGTTAGCCAATGTGGAGTTCTCCCCCAACTGGTGGTTATGGAATTGGGACTCCTAGAGGTGAAGTTTGGGCTGCAGATACAGATTTAGAACATGTAAGCCTGCCAATGCCAACTGAGGTCATGAGAATGGATGAGCAAGGAAGGAGTGTTTTGAATGAGAGGATTGACCTGAAGTCATAATCCTGAATTCATAATCCTGAATTCATAGCCATGTTTAAGAGGTAGGCATAGGAAGAGAGCCCAGGAAGGAGATAAAAATGTAAGTGGAGTAATTTGTAAAGAAAAATTGTTACAGAAACTAAGCAAGTGGTCAGCAGTTCTTAACCTGGGATCTGCTGACCCAGCTGGCTTAGGATTCAGTTTCAGGAGGTTTCTGGACTCTCTCTACAGTGTACGTGTGTATGAATTTTCTGGAGAGCAGGTTTATAGCATTCATCAGTTTTCCAAACAGATCTGTGACCCACAAAGAGTTAAATGTTGAAATGAACAGTATCAAAGTTCAGAAAAATGAATGAGAGCCACGAATGGCTTCATTTGAGCAATTTCAGAGTGAAGGTGAAAAACCAATTGGAGTTCACTGCAAAGTAAATTGGAGACGTAGAAGTAGTGATAGGGAGTGTAGAATTCGCTTTCAGGAAGTCTGGATGATAAGGTGAGGAGAGATTGCTCGATAGAGGGGAATAAGATTAAGAAAAGCATAGCATTGCCCTGCCTGGCCTCATCTATCACAGGCCATCCTAGCCCTTTCGTGCTTATGCACTGAGTCTTCTAGTTTGTGAAAACTGCTCTGTTGTGAAAGGCCAGGGGCTGCTCCTGTGGGCCGGCATGCATGCATTCAAAGCTTCAGATCCCAAAGAGGTTATGAGATCCGTGACAGCGAGGACTTTCTGTATTTTGGGTGTTCTTTCCCTATAGCACTTTTTATTATACTCTGCTGATAGTAAAGGCTTACTGTGGCTCACTGGCAGAGGTCTCGGGGTATGGGATAGGGCCACGCGCTGGGGGAAACAGGCGTCTGTGCCAAGGCTGGAGAAGACGTCTCTGGTGCACGGTTACTCTTACAGCTGCGCCCGGATATCCTCGGGTCCCTGGAGGGACTGCAGGCTGCTCTACACTATGTTGGCTTGACTTCCTAAGGTTGACCCTTTAGAGGCCCTTAGAACAGGGAAAGGCCTTAGACCTTTGACCAGGAGAAGTAGGGAAGAATGGAATATACACACCCCCCACCCCTTTTTGGGCTTCATTTCTTACTAGGAGAGAAGTGTGATTAGATGGGGAGACACTTGGCTGAACTAATGTGGGAATCAGAAAGGTAGCCTGAGGTAGGGAAATTGAGATTTTGTAGCTTTCTGAGCTCATCCTGATGTCTTTAAGTTAAAAGACAGTTTGTAGGGGCGCCTGGGTGGCTCAGTTGTTAAGCGTCTGCCTTTGGCTCGGGTCATGATCCTGGGGTCCTGGGACCGAGCCCTGCATGGGGCTCCTTGCTCCGCAGGAAGCCTGCTTCTCCCTCTCCCACTCCCCCTGCTTGTGTTCCCTCTCTCGCTGTCTCTCTCTGTCAAATAGATAAATAAACTTTAAAAAAAAGTTTGTAAAAGGGCTACTGTTGTTCATTTCTTTTGCTTCTTTCATTTTCTGCCACCATGCTGCTTCCCCAGTGTCACGTCCTCACCCAATTCATGATCAATTCTTCTTGTTCCTTCTAGCCCTAATGAAACTCTCAGGTGTCATTGTGCTTCTATCAAATAAGGATGAACATAATTCATCAAAGAGTAAATGGAAGTGAATCCCCCACCAACCTTCAATTATAGTAGAAAATTGTTAAAAAAAAAAATCTGCGGGGGCGCTTGGGTGTCTCAGTCAGCTCTGTGTCTGCCTTCGGCTCAGGGCATGATCTCAGGGTCCTGGGATCGAGCCCCACATTGGGCTCCTTGCTCAGCGGGGAGTCTGCTTCTCCCTCTCACTCTCCTTCTGTCCTCCCTCTCTCTCTCTCTCTCTCCCTCTCTCAGATAAATAAATAAGATCTTTAAAAAAAAATAAATCTGCAGTTGGCTCCATTTGTGGTAAAGACATTTTGGACCTCACGCTTTTAGGGTGCTTTGCTAAGGAGTAAAATATATCAAATCAGCTTTGGAGTTGCAGTTCCACAGCCAGCCTCCTGCTGTCCTCACCTCTGTGAAGGCCCTGTGTCACCTTCAGTTGCCACTGTTTGGTGGGGAAAATGCAGTTCAACTATGGGTAGTGAGTGAAAAGTAAATCAGATGGCTTCTGAGAAAGCGTGCTTTAGGGAGCCTCCATTTTTCATATATTAATTTTTAAGAGTATGAATGGAAACGTAATATATACACTATTCCTTGGTTTTGGTACTTAATAGTATAGCTTGACTGCATTTATGTATTGACACGTGAAAGGTTAAAAAATTCTTTACAGTTGCAAAATCTAATATGTGTAATCACTGTATTTCATTCAGTGGATAAACTAGAACTTATTTAGCCTGTCCTCTTTTGATAGATACTTAACATTTTTTGGATATTTGTAATAATAAGCAATGCTTCAGTGAATAAAATTGGGCATAGGTCATTTTACATTATTGTAGGATTGTTCCCAGCTGTTGAATTTTGGGGTTTCCTTTCTGAGGGTCTGCCAGTTTATGATACCACCAACCACAAAAGAGAGGGTCTGTACCCCTATTGTTATTCTTTGTTAGAAAGATGAAGATGGTATCTTATAGTTTTGATTTTGTATTTATCTGTGTTTAAGAGCAATTTGTATCTTTTCTATTAACTCCTGATAGCCCCTTCCTCCTTTTTGTTGGAGCTCTTTCCTTATTAAGAAATTTGGCTCTTTGTCTAGTGTGTGAGCTGCAAATATTCGTGTGTGGGCGGGGGGGGAGGTGGTGGTTGTGTTTTGATTGTGTTTGGTTTTCTATGAACAAAACTTATTTACATGTAACTGAATTTATTAGTCATTTCTTTTATGGTTTCTGGTTTTGTATGGTTTTATGGTTTTGTATCTTAGAGACCTTTCTCATTTCTGGAGTATAAAAATTCTCCCAGTTCTATTTAGGTTATTTTGTGGGTTCGTCTTGTATGCTTTAAAGTCACTGATTTACCTGGAATTAACTTCCATGAAAGGCAGGAGCTATCCATCTAACTTTATTTTTCCCTCTAATGGCTACCCAGGTGATTTCATTTTTTTTTTGAAACCTCTACCTAAGGCTGACATAACCAGTTATGAACCTGATATCCATTCTTCCCTCTTCACTGTCTGAACCCTGGTGTTTGTGAAAATGTCAGTAAAGCCTGATGAAAAGATTTGCTCGTGTTGGATATCTTTGTGCTGAGGGTGGCCACGTACCATGGAGGACGAAGTGGCTGAGCTTCTAGGAGAGCTATTGCCTTGCAGGCAAAGAGGGACAGATTGATGCTCACCCTTTGGTCTTACCCTTTCCCTCTTTGCCTGTTTGAATGAAAGTAAAAAGTGCGGATGCCCAGCATTTGTGGGCCATGAAGGAAATCACTACAAATTACACTTTGAGAAACAACCCTATGGATGCTGTGAACATCACAGACAAATTTAACGAAGTAAAAACATTTGTGGAGAAAGTTCCCATCCCTGGCAGTAGAGGTCAGAGTGCTTCTGTGCATACGTATGTTGGTGAGCTCAAAGCAGAGGGCGGAGAACCGTGGAAGAAAGGAACTACACGGAAGGAAGGACTGAATTCTTAGTTTTCATTCCTTATATGTTGGCTTCTCCAAATTCAACCTGAGAATTGGGGCATACAAAAAACTACTCTGAAATATGATGGCATCTCAGACCAAGTATGTTGGTTTTCTCACTAGGTTTTAGCCTAGGTTTTGAAAGGCAGAGGAAACCCATTCAAAGGAAATAATATGCTTGGTTTCAGCATAAGGGTAATATCTTTATTTATTTAGTTTTGGTTTTGGGGTTTGTTTTTTTTTGGCCAATATCTTGATTTGAGTAGTGGACTAAGTAGTATGCAGTCTTTAAAGAATAGAGATTTTATTGTGAAGAAAATATAAGTAATAATTCATTGACCTATACTGGATTAAATCTGCCGGCTTCAGTAAAGTTCATAGTGAGTAGATGGTTTCTGAGTTGATTTCAACTCCCTTTCCTTGTTATTTATAATTTTATCTTCATGTTAAATTGTAATGGAAGTATGTTCAAACATATTTGCACCCTGTATTTCCTCTCAGTATAAAATATTTTGTAAGCCAAGTTGGAGTTAGGTGAATGATTGTAAAATAAATACTTTCATGAAACAACTTGTTTAGGAAGTTGGGCTTTATTTTTTTTTCAGATTGACACATCTTTTCTAACCCCCCCCCCCCCCCCCCCGCCGCCCCACCATCCTACTGTTAGCATTTTCTTTTCATTCCAGAGATAAGTTAAACACTCTCTTTTGGAGAATATTCTCTCTTCTATGCTTTTGGAGCCTGAACCAGCGAGATGAATCCGAAGACATCTTTGTGGTTAGAGGCACGCTCTGAGGTGTGGGTGAGCTCTCTGAGAGAGAGCTCTGTATCTAAATGTTACCCTGCCATTCATTGCTGGAATGCTATTCTTTAAACAGACAAAGAATGAGTTATTAACTTAGTTGAAGAAGGTGGTTCAGTAAGACAGGATGCTTGTAACACACAAAATTGAACAGCATTTTATAAACTGGCTTCCCTATTCGTAAATGTCTCCCTGTAAAAACACGAACACATGCACACACACAGACACGCACACAGATGGGTATCATTTACAGTTTCTTAGAAGAAGCAAAGTCATGATTAAAATACATGGGGAAATTTACACACTTTTCCCTAAAGCTGCACACGTTTCTGAAAGACTGCATATACAAAATCAGGCTACTAATAGATATGCACTGATAGATGTAGTCACATTCCTGTTAAAACTGTCCTTGGCATCCCGCCTGGGGCATGGTAAATGATCAGTAAATAGTGGAATGGATGAATCAAATTATGCTGTCAAGTATAGCATTTTTAAGTATGTGACTTTCTCTAGACTATTTGATTTCATGAAACAGTAACTGTTGCTACTCATTAATCTTTATGATTGTAAATGTGATTATAGGTACAAAAAAGGATTTTTCAGATCTTGCCCTTTTGTATCTAAATTATACACAAAGAAACCAAGCATTCAAGCTGGCTTCTTTGCATTCATATGAATACCTTCTAAGTGTTTTTGACTACAGAGGGAAATGAAGCTGGAGGAAATGTAGCAGGTAATGCAACACCCAGGTGGGGGAGCAAGAATTTGTTAGGTGTTGATTCTCTCTTGAGTGCTGTGAATGATCCTCTCTTTGTATCAATCCACACCTGAAGATTAGGTTTGTCCTGCTCTGGATAAAACATTCCTTATTTAATGCATTCCACAGAGCTACCAACTGAATGTGAAACTCAAACCTTGTTTCACTAGCTAACAAAAATGAGAAGGCAATGCATTATTAAAGCTTTTAGCCACTTAAAGGGGTGCTAGGTAAATAAGCTGAGGATACCCCGCCTGTCCATTGTTTTTCAAAGAAAACAACTATTCAGGGGTAGTACTTTCCTGTAATAAGGTGGCAGTTCTTTGATGGTTACATAGGAGTCTTTCTTAAAAGGCTTTTTATTTACTACATGTTTAAAATTCTAACTTGGACTTATAACTTTAAGTCTGTAATTGAAGCTTTTAATATAAAACTGGTGAAGTTTTGTTTCTGGATCAAATTCTGGTAGTATAGCTTTTATTTTTGTGCCGGAGATAAGAATAACTTACCTTTCTTTCTTAGAAAAAACCTTTTAAGACCTTTTTTATGGTATAAAATGAGCCCAAGTATATTTTTTTTCCTGGATTTGTTTTTCAAGATTTTGTTTAATTCAGAAGAGACATAGCTAAGAATATATACACCAAACAGTAATGACGACTCACAGTCGGAGTGATAGCATGGCCCCGGGTGGGAGATACAGACCATGGAAAGTCCTCTCTACAAAAATCTACTCTAATATAATACCTTTGACTAATTAGAGATTCATTCACTTAATGATTTTTAAAAATTGCAATTAGTCATTGTCATTCAATTCTTACCAGTGTGAGATCATATTTTGAATGTACGGGGGATATGTTTTATATTGATGGCTATAAGCTACGTTATGTTTAGATATTCATTCAAAATTATTTGAGTACCTACTATGAGTCAGTGACTTTTCTAGATGTCTGAGATATATGAGTGAAGAAACTAGACAAACATATAGAACAATGTGTTAAGTTTATTCCACTGTTCAGCCAAGTTTACTCAGTTTGCTGAAAATCTTTTGGTGGAAATTAGCTAGATGTCCCAATGAAAGGCTGTGCCTTTATTCCTGCAATCTTATTTTTTGAGGATGTTGGCTAATGTGGTTCCACAGAGCAGAGCTCTGCATGAAGACTTTGCGACATGACGTGTGCAGATGGGATTTACAGAGCATATGGCTTTTCAGTGATCCTCAGAATCTTCTACCACACAATCCCCCCACACTCCTCTCCCCACTTTATTAGACCAGCTCTACTCCTATCCGTTTATGCAGCGGAATTCAGCATAGTATTTCTCTAAAAATAAATGTTCCACTTCAGGTTATGAATGGAGTAAATGAAATGTTAGAAAATGGAGAATTATTTTCTCCATTTGCAGTTTGCCTTAAACAGACAAGTTGATGGTTTAGGTGTTCTTTGATTAACCTTTGTGGTCATATTCCATGTTTGCCTGTGAATTTCATTTCTTTCTTGTCTTTCCAGCTTGGTCAAACTGTTCAAGGACACTAAACATGTGATTATCTGAAATCCATAGCTCTCTGAGAATTGGAAGTTTGGAAAAGACCTTATACAGCATCTGGTATTTGCTCATGTTTATTGTGCCCACTCCCTGCAGCAAGAAAGTTCTTCTTTCCTCTATTTATAGCTGTTTTGCCTTTGTAACATACGAGTCATATGCAGAACAGCTGGAGTTGCTGAGCTTTGGAGAGGAACAAAAGCTTGTTCAGATCAAGAAATGATGGGAGGGTTATTTGTATCAAGTTTTGCCGTGATAATGCTATGTAACTTAACCTCACACTTTAGTCTTTGGACAACCTGCATCAAAGTAATCTAGAATGTTTGTTAATGCTGCAGATTTCTGGCTTCCACCCACCAACTCAAGAATGGAGGCATAGGTGGGAATCCAGAGTATTAGCCAACAGCGACCTGGTGATTCCTAATTCTCAGAACAAGTTAAGAATCCATTGTATACCCTCTAGGATAATGGCAACATTTCTGATAGCTGTTTCACATTGTTGTCTCTCTCTCTCTCTTTTTACTGAGGCATAATTGACAATGAAATTCATCCTTTTTAGGTACTGAGGTACTAAATTCTGATAAATGCATATAGTTGTGTGACTGCCCCCTCAGTCAAGATTCAGCATCTCATCACCCCCCCCCCAAAATTTCCTTGTGTCCCTTCCCTCCTCATCCCCTGTCCCTGGCAACTGCTGATCTGTTTTCTGTCTTTGTTGGTCATTGTGGTTTTGTTATTTCGACAATGTCCTATAAATGGAATTATCCTATTTGTAGTCTTTTTTTTTTTAAGATTTTATGTATTTATTTGAGAGAGAGAATGAGAGAGAGAGAGAGAGCATGAGAGGGGGGAGGGTCAGAGGGAGAAGCAGACTCCCTGCCGAGCAGGGAGCCCGATGCGGGACTCGATCCTGGGACTCCAGGATCATGACCTGAGCTGAAGGCAGTCGCTTAACCAACTGAGCCACCCAGGCGCCCTGTTTGTAGTCTTTTGAGTCCAGCTTTTTTCTACTTAGCATGACACATTCAAGACTCATCAATATTGTTTGTATCAGTACTTGATTCCTTTTTATAGCTGAAAATGAATATAGTAGTCCTGGAATACTGCAGTTTATTGATTTCCATTTGAAGGACATTTGGGTTTCTGGTTTTGTCAATTATTAAGTCACTATGAACATTCATGACAGGCTTTTTATTTCACTTGAGTAAATGCTGAGAAGTGGGATTGATGGGTCTTATCATAAGTATATATTTAATTTCTCAGACATTAACAAACCGTTTTCCACCTTGGCTGCACCATTTTGCATTCCCACCAGCAGTGTGGGAGAGTTCCAGTTCTTTCATGTCCTTGTCAACCCTTGTTAATGAGAGTTTTTTAAATTTTAGCCATTTCACGCAATATAGTAGTAGTACGTTTGTAGGTATGCATCATACCTTACACTAGTTTTAATCTGCATTTTCCTAATGACTGATGGTTTTACTTGAGCACCTAGCATCCTCTGCTGGACACTGGGCAGTAGCTCCCCGCTCCCCCAGGAATTTATGGATGTCAGGACAAATGACACACAGCTACCAATGGATGTAAAATCACATTTATCACTCATATAGTAAATAGCAAGAGGATTTACTAAGGAGAAGAGCTTAAGTTTTGTTGGGCGTGAAACATGCTAACGAAAGGATTGGTGGTTTGGGATTTTTACCATGTTTAAGGGGTGGAGCCTGGATGAGCATTTTTTTCAGCCAGGCTTGTATTTTCTCAGCGAGGTTCAAAATTTCCATTGGTGCTAATGGACAGCTGGTGCATGTGGGTGTTCTTATCACATTTTCCAGATGTGGGCTGAAGAGAAAGAGGAGGGCTGGGGGCTTGAAAACTGCAGAAATCAAACATCAGAACTTGAGTCTTTCTCTTTACTACCTGATGATGTTGAGCACCTTTTTGTGTGCTTGTAACCCATACATCTTCTCTGATGAAGTGTTGAGATTATTTGCGTATCTTTTAAATTAGACTGTTTTCTAGAGTTGTATATTCTAGAAGTAAGCCCTTTATCTGTTATGTTTTGCGAAAAATTTTAGTGGCTTGATTTTTTTTAAAACTCTCTTAACGGTGTCTTTCAAAAAGTAGAAGTTGCGTCCCAGTACTAACTGTCGTTTACTGCAGTCATATAATTTTATTTTTCTTAACAGATTCCTTCTCAGCTATTCTTTTCTAGCACTTTTAAACCCATGGGCAATATCTTTTTTTTTTTTAAAGATTTTATTTATTTATTTGAGAGAGAGAATGAGATAGAGAGAGAGAGCATGAGAGGGGGGGAGGGTCAGAGGGAGAAGCAGGCTCCCCGCTGAGCCAGGGAGCCCGATGAGGGACTCGATCCAGGGACTCCGGATCATGACCTGAGCCGAAGGCAGTGGCTTAACCAACTGAGCCACCCAGGTGCCCCCATGGGCAATATCTTAAATATATCCAGTGGCAGTATGGAGTAGTGGAAAAGAATATTTTTCATGTATCCAAACTTTATCCCTTTGAAATTCGTAGTCATTTTTTTCTCCTTTCAAATTTTTCCCATGGAGGTTGTGCCTGGGGGGGCTCAGTCGGTTAAGTGTCTGCCTTTGGCTCAGGTGGGCTCCCTGCTCAGTGGGGAGTCTGCTTCTCCCTCTGCTTCTCCTGCTGCTTGTGCTCATTCACTCTCTCCCTTTTTCTCTCTCAAATACATAAAATCTTCAAAAAAATAAAATTTTTACCATCGAAGGCAGAAAGTCTTGTAGGAAGGGCATAAGATTAGCTAATCTTTTTATGAAAATGTGGTCCAATGAGAGAGAAAAATAGAGGATTAGAAATTCTCTAACATAGCTAGAGGGTGACAGAGCCTGAAGTGGACAGCAGGTGAGTCAAACCTGAAGCTTGTGTTTGTTACCATATACTGTCTTTTCTTCACTAACCTATCTCTTTCAGTGAAGAGTCTTCAATTTCTCATCTTACATAGAGTGATTTACAGTTTACAAAGAGCTTTGGATGTCAGCTCTTAGGTAATCTTAGAGGCCCCTTCAAGGTTTGATCTTCTGTGACAATGGGATTTATTAGATTAACTCTAGTAAATTCCACCTATCTTCAGCTATTTGTAAATTATTGTGTGTGTAACAGCAGTAATAGTGGACATTTTAAGCATGTTTTCCATAACTTTTTAGTCCTTTATCCTACAGGTAATTTCCCCAGAATTTGTTAGGTAAGGAGAAAATGTTTTGCCTCTGAGTATCCTTTGGTGTAGATTTTCCATGGAATTTGCCTTTATTTTCATTTTGCGTAGACTTAGTAAACACCCTGTAAAAGGCAGATATGATCTTGGAGTAACCTGGGTTTGCAGTGCCTGTGAACCCTGCTGGCCCCTGGGAATGAGGCCACCACACCACATATTTGAGTGTCTTTACCCCTTCTGGCTAGAGCTGACTCATGTTTGTGCAAAGTGGGAGGAAACTGAAGCCTCATCCCACACTATTGTCTTCCGAAAGAATGCGGAAGAGAAACCAATTAAAAGATGAAAGGCTGGCAATGCATTTTAATCTTCTCATCTGCCTGTCCTGGGTAGCCTCCAGGGCCCTGTCAAGGAGAGGACGTAGAAGAGCCTGTGGAATATTTACTTGGATTTGACTTATGGAAACTAACTCAGTCCTCAGCTGTTCATGGTTTGTACCAATATGACTCATGAAGAACATGTTGAAATGAAAGCCGTGTTTTCAGGCTTACCTTTGAATGTGTAGCTCTGTGAGGCCTGGGGTGGCGGCCGACAGACCCAGACATTGAAGAATGAGAAAAGGTGGAGGAAGCTCTTTAACAGCCTGGAGAGAGGTATATGTAGGCCATGTCAAATGGTAAAAAATAATACAGTTTACTAATGAGTTTGTCTTTTATTCAAGGGAAAACAGTTCATGGATTGGGGAGATACAGTGCCTAACAAGCAGTGGGGAGCACTGTTCCTGAGGGATTTGGGGCAAAAGTGAGTTTTATAACATGAGAAGCAGCAACATGGAAGGGAGGGCATGATTGACTTGGAGGGCAAGGATCTCCTGGTCAGGCCGGCAAGTCTTTGTTTTCTAGGGTAAAGTGAACTAGCTAAAGCTGAGTCAGAGGATTGTGACTGGTGTATGTTAGGTTTCCTTGACCAGTGTTTCCTGAAAGTGCAGGCTTTCTTAGGCTTAGATTTGTGACAGGGCAGGGCCACTGGGGTGGCCTCCATTTTTGTGGGTCCTCAAATAGCAGTTAACTTCATCAGCCCCCCCCCTTTTTAAACATTTTTATTGTTTTTAGAGCAAGCAAGTGAGGGGCCTGGGGTGGGGGAGGGGCAGGAGGCGAGGCAGAGGGGGAGAGAAACTCTCAAGCAGGCTCCACACTCAGCACAGACCCTGAGATCATGCCCTGAGCCCAAATCAACAGTCGGACGTTTAACCAACTGAGCCACCCAGGTGCCCCTATCAGCCATAATTATGTATATGATATAAGGGGTGAAAAATAGAGTGAAAAATGGCTACTCAGTTCTGTCAATTCACTGGGAAATGAGGCTTCATCAAAACAGGATTTCTGGGGTGCCTGGGTGGCTCAGTTGGTTAAGCGGCTGCCTTCGGCTCAGGTCATGATCCTGGAGTCCCGGGATCGAGTCCCGCATCGGGCTCCCTGCTCGGCGGGGAGTCTGCTTCTCCCTCTGACCCTCCTCCCTCTCATGCTCTCTGTCTCTCATTCTCTCTCTCTCAAATAAATAAATAAAATCTTTAAAAAAAACAAAAAACAAAAAACAGGATTTCTGTCTCATGTCCCAACTGCTCCTGACTCCCACACCAAGGGATAAAATACGTTGAAATCAGCTTTGTGTGAGGGGGTTTCAGATATGACAGACTAATAGCGTGTGTACAGAAGGGTCTAGGCAAAGTCTGTGGAAACAGTATCGAAACACAAATCCTTAGAACAGGAAGAACATTTAGAGGAGAAGGCGTGCACGTGCAATCTGTTATCCTATGGGGGAATGAGGGACACACTACAGGTTCTGCGAGCATGAAAGGTATTATCCCCATTCTGGATTTATTATTAGTGTCTCTTTATAGGATGTGTTTCTATAAAGTGACTGTGGGTTTTATGGGAGGGCTAAAACTTGACTGTGTTAGGATCTGTTTTGTCAGAAACATTTGGTCACATTGTTATTATCAGTCTTAAGTGACTGGAACAAAGGAGGGGTAAGTTCTGAAGGAAAAGGACTTGGGAGGGGCGCCTGGGTGGCTCAGTCGTTAAGCGTCTGCCTTCGGCTCAGGTTGTGATCCTCGGGGTCCTGGGATCCTGCCCCGCATTGGGCTCCCTGCTCAGTGGGAAGCCTGCTTCTCCCTCTCCCTCTGCTGTTCCCCTGCTTGTGCTCTCTCGCTCTCTCTGTCAAATAAATAAATAAAATCTTAAAAAAAAAAAAAAAAAAAGGACTTGGGAAAATTCTAGAACAGTTTGAGTAATTTGGGAGAAAGCCCTAGTGGGGGGACAGTGCTTCTCGGCCACCAGAGGGCAGTATTCATTTAACAAATATTTGTTGAACTCCATGTTTCAGAGACCACTGAAAATTGTGGGAAAGAGTATTGCCTCCTGAGTGAAGACAGCTTTGTACTGGTTTTATACTCATTCTCCCTTTTCTTTACCTGCCTAACGCCAACAAAATGTCATTTTTTTCTCTCAGACTTTTTCTTTTCTCCCCAAGCAGAGTTATTCCCCAGCTTTCAGTACATACCTCTCTGTGGCACTTACTATATTTTCTTTTCTCCTTTTTTATTGTAATATATTCGAAGGAATGTAAAACTTAATTGCTTTTACCATGTGACTGTGAAATATTAACTCCACTGCCTCCCAATAAAGATTTAATAGTTACTTTTGTGACAATAGAATAATTATGGCATTTGTAAAAACAGTATCAGTTGAGACCCTCTTGGCAGTTCATCACAAAACAAATAGCAATCTTAAAAACAAAATTCCAGGTTAGTACCGTTAGGCTGAATTAAAGTATTGGAAACTAATGGGCTATGCTATACCAAATGGATGAAAACTGAAATGGATTTTTATACTGTAGGTCTATGTAAGTGTTAAAAATCCTAGTGTATGCTTAGATTTCTTGTGCAAATAGCAGAAAGCTCCATTTCATTCATTTCACTAGGATAAACTCCTTAGAGAAGGATGGAAAAGTTTCCATAATTAGCTCCCAAATTTTATGCTTATTTTTTTTTTCTACATCTGTCAATTTCCTGACACACTTAACCCAAGCAGGAAAATGTTTTCAGTAAATCAAGCACCTGGAGTTCACAGATGGATTGAAGAATACCACTACCCCATATTGTTTTGGTTTCCTATCTATTCTTTGCTTCAAATCCCCATAGACATTTATTCTCTTCTCAAACAGCCTGTGAATTTTCAGCATCCCTTTTAGCTTGTCAGAGCTAGTGACAGCTCTGAGTTTCTACACCAAGCTCTCTGGTAACTAGCTGGTTGCTGAGTTCCTCAGTCTTTTCCATTTCTGCTTGTCCACAGCCTGGTCATGCTCTTGAAGGCCTGGCTTATCAATTTTTTTTTTTTTCTTTTTCTTCAAACCTATCACTGACTCCAAAATATTAAATATGTTTCTTCCACTGGCTTCAAGGTTGTTCCCTATGAGATTCCCCTTCAGTCTTCAACTTGGCTTTTCTGTGCCCCACCCCCCACGCCCAATCTTGAGGTTGGGGTTTTACATTTGGAATGTTTTTTTATGCAGTTCTTGAAATCGATTCTACATATTTAAGGAAATTCCAGAAGGGCATGCTTTGTATGCATTTACATTTCCCTCTGTTTCAGTTTTTGGTCTGTCTGTAAAGAAATCTGAGATTTGTTCTTCTAATTATCCAGTCTTTCTCTTCCTGTGAGTTCAGGCTTCATCTTCAGAGTTCAGCGCAACATCACTTCATTTAGGCCAAGAGGAAGCAGCCCATTCCACATCTTCTCTTAAAGTTAAGTCTTCAAGAGGATAGCTTTAGAAAGGTACACTTTCCCTGCCTGGCTGTATACCCAGAAGTCTGTGACTCCAGGGCTGAGCTCCCCTTCGGTCCCACTGTGGGAAGAATTTCCTCCAGGAACAGGACAAAATGCTCAGGTCCCAGATAGGATTTCTAGCCTGTTGACATTTCCTTGAGCTGTAGGTGTTTCTCAGAATACAACGATTGTAAACATGTCCATTTTCCCAATGGGGGGCATCCTTACCCTTATCACTTTGGTTGGGTTGGGACAGAGAAACCCTTTCCGACCAAAGACCTGGGAAGTTGCTGAGTTGCCCTTTCTGAGGAAAGTGTGGGCCTGCCTGGGGTCTTCCCTGGCTCACTCTGCCTACACAGGGCCTCTTGGCAGGCCCTCTGGAACTGTCACCCATAGCCCAAGCCCATGTTTTATTGTTTATTTTGTCCTGTATTTGAAAGATCCTGGGGGGCATGCTGTGTTTTATGTACATTTGTATATTTCCCAGCATTTGGCACTAATGTGTTTGAATGAATAAATGAAAAACCTTGATAATTTGTCAGTAACAATAGTCGGCAAACTTTTTCTGCAAGGGGCCAGATAGTAAATATTTTAGGCTTTATGGGCCAAATGTCTCTGTTAGGACTACTCCATTCTCTCTGCCCATTATAATGAGAAATCTCATTGCAATCGATTGGAATCTGTGTTTCAGTAAAACTTTATAAAAACAGAATGGCAGGTCTGGGTTTGGCTCTGAGGCTCTAGTTTGTCTATCCCTTGTTTAATGTGTATTTTTCCATAAAATTAGGTTTATAAGTTATTTTGTCTCCTATATTGCTTTAACACAGCACTAAGAAAATGCACGTAAATTACATTGATTTTGTTGAATGGATGGCTAAACAATTGTTTCTAATGACTGAATAATAATTACTTTTTCTGGTAATACTTCATAGGAGTTTTCATAGAATATATAAGGGATCATTTATATGTTGTATTTGTAAGTATTTATTTTATATTACAGTTAAAAATGGAGGTTTAATTTTAGTAAATGAAAAATTTTGGTAAGTCCATTTGAAGTGTACTCTTTAAGCAAAACTGGAAGGTTTTTCTTTTTCTTTTAAAGATTTTATTTATTAGAGAGAGCACGACCTGAGCCAGGTGGAGGGGCAGAGGGAGAGGGAGAAGCAGACTCCTCACTGAGCAGGGAACCTGATGCTGGAATCGATCCCAGGACCCTGGGTTCATGACCTGAGCTGAAGGCAGACGTTTAACCGATTGAGCCACCCAGGTGCCCCAAAACTGGAAGATTTTTCTAAGCCAAACTGTGACTAAGAAGAATGTTTTCAGAAAGCTTTAAAAAATTAGTTTTGCTTCAGGTAATGTGAATATAGCCAAAATATCTCACTGTTTCTAGATTAATGACCTAATGTTTGAAGTATTATTCATCCCATCAATCTCCTGGGTGTGTGTTGGGTAGAGGATATTTGTTCAGTTTAGTTTCAAAATGTAGAATGGTTTATCATAAGAAAAAATGCATGATTCGTTCGGTCTTGGCCTGACTTCCTGTTAAATATAATGGAAATGTTTAATATCATGTAGAGGTCATCTTTGCCCCCAGCTGACCTCTGTGTCCTTCCTTTCAGCCTTTGTAACTACCCAGGATGGAGGAGTTTTGGTCATAATGCTCAAAACGTGGCCTCCTGGCCTGGTGCCCGTACTTCCTCTCAGATTCCACTCTGCCCTCTGGAACTCTTCTGTGGTTTCAGCTTCTACCCCTTCCTAAGCCTTCCCTTTGCCTCTTTCCCATATGAGAAACCTCGTCCTCTTTTTCTCCTGTAGCCTTTCCCAGTGGAGTTTGCTCATTCCCACCCCCTGCATACCTCTGGGCGGGAGGCAGTGGCCACTTCCAGACAAACTGGAAAGTTTACATAGAAATATCTACACCTTATACCATGGGGCTTACCTATCCAGCACCCTCCTCCTCAGTCCTATGCTGACCTCTCTGTTGTTCCCCTTTATTCAGTGCGGGCTTGCGCACCTGCCTCACTGTTTTCCTTCCACCCTAACCCTGCCATCATCTGGGGGATTAGTGTAGAGTCGGAGGGCCCGTCAAGTCCTCTCACCTCCGAAACCATGACTTCCACTGCTACTCCAGCCTCTTTCTTTGACATCCTAATCCTGGATGTCGTTATTTCGTGGGAGGGCTTCACTTTTGCACTGTTAAATCCCAGCATCTCACGCTGCAGCCTGCTCAGCATCTTACCTTGCAGCTTCAGCCAAACCTGCTTAGTCAAAACCTCTTCACTTTCTTCCTTCTTACCAGCCTCCTGTCTTTCCCTCCCTTGCCTGCTTAGCATAGTTGCGTAGTCTAATACCAAGCCACCTTCTTGCCGCTGCCTTCAAACTGGCTCTCTGATCCTCTCACATCTACCTGGGAAGACCCAGCTGTCGACAGTCTGTTTGGGTATGCTTTGTCCGCACTAGCTGTGGACCTCCTGGACCCTTGTTCTGTGGTCATTAGCCAACAGACACCAGCCAGTTTCGGGGCTATTAGTCCACTCAGTGTCTCTTATTTAAGAGGTTATTTACCCTTGACCTGCAGGAGTTCTGTGATCCCCTAATTCTTTCCTAGTTGCTTTAGGATCCCGCATGCTTGCAGATAACTACTCATGTTCCCTCTGGTTACCCAACTTCAGCTCTTTCAACCCGGAGCTTCACTTCATACCAGGTATCAGATGCCTTTTCAAGTGATGTCTTCCTGGAGAATAACCTCTCTCCAGGAGATCGAACTCCTTTTTGTCAGGCTTTTATAGAAGGCAGATAGTACTGGTGACCTTCAGTCTTAGTTTGACTTTAGACTTTGATTAGATGACGAAACGGCATCGAAGTAGGCAATGCGAAGTAGTTCCGAGCGTTTCTCCTAGTCAAGCTAGCGTTAATAAGGCACTGTGCACACTCTTGTGAAATCTGGTCTGCTCCTTCTAAGGGTTATAGAAGCTGTAACTTTGCTTGATGTCTCACGTTGAGACACTGGGGAGTGGTGTGTATGGTTCTCCCTCATTCATGACCAGAGCTTTCATTTTGGGTCAAGTGTGTGGGTAGCTGAATTACCTAGCCCTTTGTGGTCATACAGTTAATCCAGTGGCCTGGAGTATCAGCTTAGGTTCAAAAAAGTAATGTTAGTTTTCATGACATACACAGTGATTCTTCGTATCAACAAAAGCACTTACTAAACAACCACATTTTGAAAAATGTACCAATACAGCTGAGTAAATAATGAAGGCAATTTTAAGTCTTTTTGTGTAGTGCTGACGTTTATTCTATTATTAGCCTGTTTGTGGAATATAGAATTTTATTGTGTGGTCATTAAGGAATTCATCAAAATTTCATATTCCCTGTGTGGGTCCCCATTGTCCGTGGCTGCCATCTGGCTCTGCTTCCGACGGGGGTGATAATTCTTTCATGTGGCACTGCCAGTCCCCCTCCCTACCTTTCCTGAATCTGTTTTCCTTTTCTTCCAGCTTGTCCATCTTCTGACTCCGTTCTCTGTTCCAGGAGGAAGAGTCACTGCCCTCTGTTAGGGGAGGAAAATGTTCATTGACGCTGGTTTTTGGCTTCTCTCTTTCCCCTCAAGACACTGGTTAGGTTTCTCAGGTGCTGCCAGAAGCACTGAGAGTGTTTTTCCACATCACAGGTACCTTTTGTCTGATCTGGGACTCTTGTTTCTGAATTGTGGCCTGAGAGGCAGCGAGGCTGGTTTGCTTGCCCAGCTTCTCCTACTTTCCATGGCTGCCTTCTGTGGATGGTAGGTGGTAACCTGGTCTTGCCCTGTCTCATCACACGTATGTTTGTTTGTTTTCAGAAAGTCAAAGTGTTTTTCCTGAGCTGTGTTCTTCCTTTTCTATAATGCCTCAAGCAGCAGTTTCTCTTTTCTTTCAGCCTTTTGCCTTTAGAAGTTAATGATTTCTTATTACTTGCAAGTACTTGTGCATGTTACTGAGTGGGGAGGGAGGGAGAAGATGTGTAGAACCTTGATGGAGGTTCCTGACTTCAATAAAGTTTCTGTCTAGTACAGAAGAGAAGATGACTAAATTATGGTGACATAAGGCAGAATGGCCCAGCTCCTGAATTAGTGGCTCAAAATCAGTGTCACAAAGATGTGAGGGAGAAGGAATCTTTTTGGAGCAGTAGTATTTGGGGAAGACATTGAGTTGTTAAGATGGATGAAGGTACTGGAGGACATTGACTTCTTGTGTTTAGGCAGAATCTGGGGTTTATGTGTGAGGATCCAGGGAAGAAGGGCCTGAGGGCAGGTAGGAAGACCTTCCTCAACAGACCAAACGGACCTTTGGAAGATTTTGAGCAGTGGTTTTTTGTGACAAAAGCTTTTTTGATCTTTAAGGAGCAATGGGTAGGCATCGAAGTAGAGTAGATATGGAGGAGATTAAGGCAGAGTAGGAGGTACTGAAGCTTTACCTCTGTCAGAAGAGAAGGCTAGACCTTGGTGCACAGAAGTATGTGGACTTGGAGTGACAAGGAAGGTGCATTCTGATGTTTTGCGTCCGGTCATCTGGGAGGATGTTGGTATTGTGATTTCAGTAGCAAAGTGAGGTATGGCAGTTCAGTCTTTGGTGAGAGGGTGAGGTCGATTTTACCCCTGGTTTTGTGGTGATATAAGGGTGCTCAAGAGGAAATGCTCAACTGGGAGCCATGAAGGGACATCCCAGGGAAGGACCAGAGTTGTCAATGTAGGATAACCTCCTTGGAATTTATACTGGAATGAGCAAGGTTTAGAAGGTGGAGGAAGAACTCTGAGCAGGTGAGCTGAAGAAGAATTTGAAGGAGGGAGTGGTTGGCAGGTCAAGCTTCACAGTTTCGAGGAGGGTGAAGTAATCATGAGAAAGCTTCCAGATTAACCCATTCTTGCCTTCCCCCCACACATCCTGTCACACCCAACTGCTCTCTGCTGTGGATCCTTCTGGGTTTTGCCTGAACATCTAGGTAGAGAGCTTCAGTTTGTTATGACTGGCTGTCAGCCCATATTGTCTCCCTCTGGAGTGTAGTTCTAGGCTTGGAGAGCAGACTCTATCTATAAACTAAATCCAGAAGCCTCACAGGACCCAGATTCATGAGCTCCCTGGTGGTCTATCAGATGAGAGAGAAGCCATCCCGATCATTGAGAGGAATCTTAGAAATCTCACCCAATCAAGATGAAGTACATATGTTTGGCCTAGAACATTTTCTGTATCAGGGGTTTGCTTTTTCCTAAAGTACAGATCATTCCATTCTGGAACTTTTATTATGGTAGAAAGTTATTCCAGTTAGTAGGTCCCAAATCTACACAGATTGTATACTTCAGTGTGCAGATTTTTCCACTAAAAGTCTCAAAATCTATTTGTGTGTTCCAAAATCAGTTTTATAGAAACACATCCAGAAGCTCTTATATAATTAACAAAGGAGACAGACTAGTGGTATTAACATAAACAATTAGCTTGATTGAGGTATAATTGACACAAAAAATTGTAAGATATTTCTTTTTCTTTTTCATCAAATGTAGCTTGGTTTTGTGTTTTTAAACTATTTTGTTGTATTTTCTATGTACTTGAATCTAGCCCTTAAAAATAGAGGACAGTATTTCCAGGGCCAAAGTTTATACCTTTGCAGTACCAGAACATGTCAGCAGGGGGTAGCAGAGAATAGTAACGAATTTCCTGCTTGCTTTCCTTAGACTTCCAATAAAGAGCCAAAGCATTTGGAACTGGGAGGAGATGTGGTGAGTTAGTCCAAGTTCTTTTTCTTATAAGGAAATCAAGACTCATAAGAACCCTAGATACCTAACACTAAAACCGTGTTTATCAGAGATCATTCTTAGCAAGACTCCGTAAGGGTGCTTCTGAAAAAGGTGGACTTGCAGTTGTCAATCCAGGCTGTTTGAATCAGGACCTCTTAGAGAAAGGCCTGGATTGTTCTACAATATATAAGTCTACAGTATATAAGTTCTACAGTATATAAGTCCATTTGCTGTGGTCCTCTTTCTTATGCCATAAGTGTATTTTCTGCTTTGAAACCATATAAGTAAAGTAAATTATCAAAAAAGACCATAAATGCATGTAAGAAAACTTAGGGTTGTGGAATTGTTTAGATATAATGCAAAGATGACACATTAAAAAATGGAAAGATAGATACAAAAGTATGAAAGGAAATATCATAATTTTTTTTTTAAAGATTTTATTTATTTATTTGAGAGAGAGAATGAGATAGAGAGAGCATGAGAGTGGGGAGGGTCCGAGGGAGAAGCAGACTCCCCGCTGAGCAGGGAGCCCAATGTGGGACTCGATCCCAGGACTCCAGGATCATGACCTGAGCCGAAGGCAGTCGCTTAACCAACTGAGCCACCCAGGCGCCCAGGAAATATCATAATTTAATATTCAAACGTTTCTGTGTGTAGGGTAGAGAGGCTGGAAATTCCACTTTGGAAATTTAGTCCTATTCCTGTGAAATTATATATAACTTTTTAAGGGAAGTAGGCATGTAGAATACAGAAATTACTTTATTGGCTTAGCGCCTATTGAACGTCTTTTGTGTTTGGGGTACGGATACCATCTAAGGCTTTTTGGAAGTATCTTTTTTTAAAAAAAACCTTTATTAAATTTCAATAAAACACAAATTTCTAGGTGTACAATTTGAGGTTTTTAAAGAACGTATTTATTGAGATAGCATTCACACTTTTAAAGTATACAGTTCATTGGCTTTTGGTGCATTCACAGAGTTCTGCAACCATCACCGCTGTTTCATTTCAGAACATTTTCAGCATTCCAAAAGAAACCTTATACCCATTAGCAGTCACTCCCCATTCTTCTCTTCCCCTAACCCTTGGCAACCACTAATCTACTTTCTGTCTGTATGGATTTGCCTATTCTGGATGTTTCACATAAATGGAATCACACAATATGTGATTTTTGTGTGTGTCTGGCTCTCTTCCCTTAGCTATATATTTTCAAGGTTCATCCATGTTGTATCACGTATTAGTACTTCATTCCGTTTTATGGCTGAATGAGACTCCATTGTATGGTTATACCATATTCTATTTGTTCATTAATCAGTTGATGGACATTTGGGTTGTTTTCATGCTTTGGCTAATATGAGTCATGCTGCTGTGAACATTCACATACAAGTTTTTGTGTGGGCATGTTTTTATTTTTCTTGGGTATGTGATTAGGAATATATTGTAGCTATCTCTTTGCTTCCTAGAAATTCATTGTTGAATGGAAGGAAGGTTGACGAATGGGTACCAGAAGGACTGTGTTGTTAGCTTGCAATAGGAATCCATTAAGAATTATTTAGGGAACTCTTCTGTTAGTGGTCACCTCAGCTGCATTCCTTAATACCAAACATACACTGGAGACAAAGCATATCATTGGTGCCGGGGATGTAACTATCAAACTGAAGTTCGTATAAAATAAGTAGGGACTCTCACCTGTAATATAAACACACTGTTTCCCCAAATGAATGTTTCCCACAGTGATGACTCTCTTAGTAATTCATAGGGAGATAAGCAGATAATTGTTGAGACTTGCTAATGTGTGTGAGACATTTCTGCAAAAAAGAAGGGATGTCTCTTGACTCTTGAGAACCCATGATTATATTAAGCATTTGAACTATACTTAAAATATCCTGATAATGGATGTGTGCCTCGTGTGCTAGTTATTTAAAAACTCCTTGATCTAGAAAAAACTAGTAATTTATGCAATAGACTAGTCTTTTGGTAGATTTTTCCCCCTTGGAATATTTTTTCCTATTGTTGGCAACAGCCTAAATTGGAGTATGAACCTGTATTTATAGACAAAATGTACTTTATACTTTACCCTTTAGAAGTAGTTTTTTGATTGTTAACAGAACACAAAGTCGATCTGTAAAATCTGAACACATTTGTGTGTGTGATGTTTTCAGTGAACTTAACTAGCTGCTAATAGGTTGTCTTGGATTTCGTATCTGGATGAAACCTGCCACATAAATTGTCAGCCCTGGAGCGAATCTTCCTCTTTCCTTGGTTTTATTTAATTCTTTCCAGTTGTTGTTCATGTTTGGCTTATAAATGATTATGTTTTAGCCAAAATAATTTGGGACTGTACACTAAATGTTGGTAATTGTATAAGGAAGTGATGACTTTTGGAGCAGAAATTATGCTTAAACTCATTCTTTTTTTTTTTTTTTTTGCACCCCTAAATCTGAGTGTAGCTGACATTTGGCCTAATGATGATTGAATGAGAATTTTGAGTGTTTATAAAGACAGTTGGCTTTTCATTATCTGGGGATTCAGCTGGGAGCTTCACATTTTGCTCCTTTCCCTTCCCGGCTTTATGAGGACCTGGGAGTCTTTCCCAACAGAAGGCGAAGTGGGATGTGTAACTTACATCAGCCACCGAGACTGGGGATTTAAGGGGCAGTGGGGCAGGAAAAAATGTTTAGATTTTTGACCATTATGAGACTTTTGGATTCCATTTAGAATTCAGTGATCTGTGCAATTCTAATTGCCACTATTTTGGAAGGCGGAGAGCTGGCTTTGGATTTGCTATCAAGTGATATTAGCATTGGCAAAAACAGTCCTAGTATTCTCCAGGATATTATGTAGTACGATGCCAAATCTTCACAGAGGCCAGTGACTTGAGAATTATGTTGCTTAGAGCAATGCTATTTGCTGAATATACAATATAAGTTAACCAAGAACATGCTGTAATTCAGAGGGTTAACCACATTTTAAAGAGATGGCCAGCCTTAAAATACCATTTTGACTACACATTTCAAAACAGGGTTAGACTTTTAAAGAGGAATTTCCAAGAATTGCCTCATCTAATTTTTAAATTCCTAGTGCTAAGCACCATGTCGGGTACGTCCATAACAATTGTCATTACATGAGTTTTGAATGAATTAATAACTGGGTACCTTCTTAGTATCTTAGATAAAATTAAGAAAGTTAATTTAAATGAGGAAGTTAAATTCCAAGATATTGTTTAGCCTGGAAAAAATTTCAGGTAGCAAATCCATAGTGGTAACAAGCTCTCAACTTTTGAACATTTCGTCCAAGAATATTCCCTTTGGAGAGGGTATATCACTAGAGTGATATGCTTCCATGGACTCTTGTGTTTGTTCTTAAACTATTGACAAAACTACAATGGGTTCATTCTTACGCAGTAAAATCACTACTTTAATAAAGTGATTTCAGGACCTGAGGCAGGTTCTTCCTCCAAAACACCTCCCCCCGTCACCTCCTGCCCTATACACCTGAAATGAAACCATCAGTTTGTTTTGTTTTGTTTTGTTTTGGTCTTGTTCTCCTTTGCTTAAAATATTCATAGTGTAAATATCCATTGGAAGAATAATACATAAATTTAACATAAGGGGCTAGTATGTGTAAGCTGTATTTCAACCACTGAGAAGTTGGGCGAGACAGTTCTGTCCTTGAGAGCATGGAGTGTAGCCTGGCATGGCCAGGACTTCGTTCCTAATCACACTGTAGAGTTCACTCTGCGCTATGATAGACCCTCTTACTTGATACTCACTGCCTGTAAGTAGGGAGCTACTTACTGATCCAGATCTCAACTCAAGCAACCATACTGTAACTCAGTTTCCTTATGTAAGAATGTGGTAAGAGATCCTACCACATATGGTCGCTGTGGGATAAAGGGAGATTGTGCACAAAGGAAGCAGAGTAAGCGTTGGCTGTCATAATCTGGGTACCTGATTCATAGCAGAGAAGACTGAGGCCTGGAGAAAATCACATACTTACTCTTAGTTACACAAGGAAGGAGTGGGAACCTCCCATCCCAGCTTTTCTGTCTCCGTATTCCTTTTTATTTGGGATGCAGTACCAGGGTGGTTTAAAAAAAAAAAACAAACAAAAAACAGCCCATCCTTTTGGGAAGAACCGGCTTCTCTAACATTGTGACTAACCTTTTCAATAATTTTACTCAAGGAAAGGAGCTAGCAGGTAGACATTTGTTCTATTTAAATTACGTTTAGTTTTTACCTAATGTTTTTGACTGTGTGCCTTAATCCTTGTCTTTATAAGTTTTGGGCATGTGTGATCAATAAGATCTGTCAAAATTGCTGTATCATAAATAATAATAGAGATAACTCATGGAATATAAAAATTGGACCTGTATTGTGGAGTTCCGGGGATCATATAGTGGTTGCTTCAAAAATGAAAAAAAAATTTGGGGGGAGGGGGAAAAAGAGTGGAGGAGGGGCAGAGGGAGAGGGAGAAAGAATCCCAAGTAGGCTCCACACCCAGCATGGAGCCTGATGTGGGCCTCGATCCAACCACACTGAAATCACGGCCTGAGCCCAAATCAAGAGTAGGATGCTTAACTGACTAACCCATTCAGGTGCCCCAAAATGAATTTTAATGGAAGAAAGGAGAGAGAGGTGTTTTTAATTCTTTGACTGCTTTAGAGATTGACTGAAAAGCATGGCAGCTCCTTGATGTGTGTGGCCTGGGGCTTCCGGCTATGGAAAAAACGCCCTATATGGGCCCTCTCATTCAAAGGTGAACACTCAGTTGTCTCCTGGAATGGAAAAATTAAGGCAGAACCATCTTTGGTGAATTGTTTCATGATATGGTCCTGTGTTCCACAGTGGCTTCTGGTGGTAAATGTTCCTTGGGTTTTGTTTTGTTGGGTTTTCTTGCATTACTTAGGTTGGAATGATTGACATGATGATGATCATATGTATGTATCCTAAGCAGGACCTAGCAGTTGATCAGTTAGAATGTAACTGAATTTGGAATCCATTGTGAGACCAGTTGAAGCTCATAGCTTAGTTTTTGTTGCAAGCATCGCTAGATTCTCTCTTTTAAAACAAGCTCAAATGGGCACTGTGTTTTTATACTGTGATTCCCACAAAAATATGATCGAGAGTGCATTTTGGATTCTAAACATCTTTTACATGGCTGCTTAAAAGGAATCGAAAAATTTAAACAAGATGAGTGTCTGCTGACTTGCGCTAGTGGGGTGTTTTGCCGATAACAAGTCTGGTATGAAGTGGTCTTTGAGAAGGTCCCAGAATGTTTGAGATTTAAGTCATGTGGATTATGTGGTCAGAATTGGAAGGAGGAGATGCAGCCATGGAGAAACATGTTGCTTATAGTGGTGGGAAATCTCATCCAGCCAGAGGATTAAAATAAAACCATAAACAATGCAGTAAAGGGTATGAAGGTAACTCCCATTGGTTTATTAAAATAATACATTTCATAGCAAAAGAGATGGCTTTTTTGGAATTTGTGAACTTGCATTTATTGCCAGAATACTTAGCTGATAATTTTCTTCCTCAAAATCTGCCCTTTGAAAACTTCCTATCCTGAGCTCCTCTGGAGGCTACAGGTGGAAAGACAGGTTTTGGCAGCAGGGTTTATGGGGAGTATGCTTTTGGCCTGCTGCTCTACCCTTAATATGCTTGGACAGAGTAATGGACTCCAGGAGAAGCTTCTCACCCAAGAGCCTCATGGTGGGTCTTGTCTCTGACCGCTGACAGCTTCTTTCCAATAACAGAGCCTGTCAGCACCCAGGACACAGGGCTGGCCTGCCTCTAGTGTGTGGTTGATTTTTGTTTGTTTTTCAGAGGAGTCAAGTATTTTTTACATATCATCTGTGTCCTGTGGAGTAGATAGGGCAAATATCTGGTGTCTTGTTCTAGTTAGGGGACTGAGCAGTGGCTTGTCACAAGTGTGTCGAGAGATGGGTCTAGGATTCAACCCCAGGTCTTTTTGTCTGATGTCCCTCTCAGGTTAGTTCAGGTAATGGTTTTCTTTACCTGCATTAGGAAAAATATGGAAAGGAGCATGAAAGAGGGAAAAACCAAGGTTTTAGAGAAGGCAAGGTGTGGCTGTTTGACTGCATTGTGATTATGACTCTTGTTTGTGTTGACTTCTGATAACTTAAGAGGGAACACAGAGTCTTTCTGTATTTGGTTCCTATGAATCACACCTCATTATGTAAAATGTATCACACCTCAAATAACTTGCTAATGAGTAAGGTTCAAAATTACTGAACGCAGTAGTAATTGTTAGATTAGAACTCCTAGGCAGTTTGTTCTTTCAAGGTTCTGGAATTTCTTTCAGCACACTGAATTCTTACAATAAGGATCAGTTTATATTTTAAAGTATGATTTAATTTTTTTTGAACAAACTGCCTTCACTATATTTGAGGTCCTTTACAGATCTCTATAATTTGTACACTTTCCAGGATACAGAAAGTAGTCTCATGGATTTTTTATAATGTAGTAAATCAGTTTCTTCCTTTAATTAAGGGATGTTATGTCTGGCAAAACAGATTTTTGTTTGATAAGATGAAACTTTTTATCTTCATTCTACAAATGGATAGTAACAGCTAATTATCCTAGCTAACATTTGTCAGTGCTCCTGAGTCAGGCAAGTGTTGAGTGCCTCATTACTTTATCTCATTTAATTCTCAGTAACCCTGTGAGGTAGGTACTTTGTATTGCCATGCACAGATCAGAACACTAGGAAGTTAAGCTGGCTTCTCCAGAGTTACAGGTAGGAAATAGCAGGGGCTCTGGAGCCTGACCTGGCCCCACCTGGCAATGGTAGATGCCTATTGTAGGTTTCTTAATGAACATGGCCCAGGTAGCACTATATACCGAAAATCCCTGCTATTAATTTATGCTTTCTAGGGGGCACCTGGGTGGCTCAGTCGGTTGAGCGTCCCTTGGTTTTGGTTCAGGTCATGATCTCAGGTTGTGAGATGGAGCCCTGAGATGGGCCCTGTGCTCAGTGTGGAGTCTGCCTGAGATTCTCTCTCTCTCCCTCTTGCTCTCCTTCTCTCTCAAATAAGTAAAATATTTAAAAATAAATTTATGCTTTCTTTTTTTGATTTAAAACTCTAGGAAAAACTTTTTTGTTTTAGTTCCTTAGGATGGGTCTTAGATGAGTTTATATAAATTTACACGGATATATAATTTGCTGATTAAAAATTTTTACTTCACAATAATCAGATGTTTTTATTACTGAGGTTGAGTTAGCTGGCATATACAGTATGAGCATTTTGTACATGAAAATGTCCAAGGAAACTCTTAACCCACTTAATTTTTCATTTTATTAATGTATAGAGTGCCATATTTGCTCTTTCTCTCACGCACGCGCACACACACACACACACACACACACACACTCGTTATGTATTAAGACACAGATTTCTTTTATCCGGGAACATTATAAAAAAGATAATTGGAACATTTTTAATTTACCAAATTACTTTTTATATCCAGAACAGTGGAGGATTATTTTAGAAGACATATTGCATGGTCTAATATACTAATTTAGATTTAAAAAAATCTACATACAGATTGAAGACAACTTTTTTAGTTTAGAAACATTTAGTGTGTGATGAAGTTGGGATACTCTGAGTACTTGTAAAACGCTGTAGGTTTTTGGTGTCGGTTGCATGTGGATGGTTCTGTAACTTTCTAGAAAGTTAAACTTTCTGAGCCTTAATTTTCTCACTAGCAAAAGGGGAAATTAAGGATTATTAAATTTAAGGATTATGTAGATTTCATAGATAATGAGAAAAATTACATAGCATAAAAATTTCCTTTATTCTTTAAATGTGGGAGATACAGGAAATTAACTCAAATCTGATGGTTTCTGGCCTTTTTGAATTTTTTAAAATGTTAATTAGCTTGTATATCTATTGCACAAGAAATACCTGTGGTTGTTACAGAATAAAAATAAGCAAAAATAGGGCGCCTGGGTGGCTCAGTTGGTTAAGCGACTGCCTTCGGCTCAGGTCATGATCCTAGAGTCTCTGGATCGAGTCCCACATCGGGCTCCCTGCTCAGCAGGGAGTCTGCTTCTCCCTCTGACCCTAACCCCTCTCATGTGCTCTCTCTTATTCTCTCTCTCTCAAATAAATAAATAAAATCTTAAAAAATAAATAAATAAAAATAAAATAAGCAAAAATATATTTAAATAAGGTATAATTCCACCACTTAGAAACAATTACTGTTAATATATTCCATCTTTATTTATATAACACCTACTATAGAGTTGTAGTAATTGGTATATTTCATGTAGTCCATAAATTATTTTATAATTAATACGTTAAGTGTTTTTTTTTTAAAGATTTTATTTATTTATTAGAGAGAGAGGGAGCACAAGCAGGGATAGGGACAGAGGGGGAGTGGCAGAGGGAGAGGGAGAAGCAGGATCCCCATTGAGCAGGGAGCCTGACTTGGGGCTCGATCCCAGGATCCCGGGATCATGACCTGAGCCGAAGGGAGACGTTTAACCAACTGAGCCACCCAGGCGCCCCTACATTAAGTATTTTTTACAAGTAAACTACTTTCATAATGTGAGTTTAAATTTCATGTAGTTTTCTGTTTTATGGTTTTATCATAATTTAACCAATTTCTTTTTTTTTAGAGTCATAAAATTTATTTTTTTATGTAAAAATAGAAATAATTTTATTTTAATTTAAAATAGCAATTTTATCTTGCTAAATGTGATGATCAGACAAATCCCTTAACTCTTCAAAGAAAGGTTTCTTGGAGGTTAGCATGCTTTTTTTTTTTTAATTTTATTATGTTATGTTAGTCACCATAAATACATCATTAGTTTTTGATGTGTTCCATAATCCATTGTTTTCGTATAACACCCAGTGCTCCATGCAGTACGTGCCCTCCTTAATACCCATCACCGGGCTAACCAATCTCCTCTCCCTCCTCCCCTCTAAAACCCTGTTTGTTTCTCAGAGTCCATAGTGTCTCATGGTTCATCTCTCCCTCCAATTCCCCCCCCCCGTTTCCCTTCCTTCTCCTAGTGTCTTCCATGCTATTCCTTATGTTCCACAAATAAGTGAAACCATATAATTGACTTTCTCTGCTTGACTTATTTCACTTAGCATAATCTCCTCCAGTCCCATCCATGTTGATGTAAAAGTTGGGCATTCATCTTTTCTGATGGCTGAGTAATATTCCATTGTATATAGGGACCACATCTTCTTTATCCATTCATCTGTTGAAGGGCATCTCGGCTCTTTCCACAGTTTGGCTATTGTGGACATTGATGCAATGAACATTGGGGTGCATATGGCCCTTCTTTTCACTACATCTGTGTCTTTGGGGTGAATACCCAGTAGTGCAATTGCTGGGTCATAGGGTAGCTCTATTTTTAAATTTTTGAGGCACCTCCACACTGTTTTCCAAAGTGGCTGTACCAACTTGCATTCCCACCAACAGTGTAAGAGGGTTCCCCTTTCTCCACAACCTCTCCAACATTTGTTGTTTCTTTCCCTGTCCATTTTTGCCATTCTAACTGGTGTAAGGTGGTATCTCAGTGTGGTTTTGATTTGAATTTCCTTGATGGCTAATGATGATGAACACTTTTTCATGTGTCTGTTAGCCATTTGTATGTCTTCTTCAGAGAAGTGTCTGTTCATCTCTTCTGCCCACTTTTTGACTTGATTATTTGTTTTCTGGGGGTTGAGTTTGAGAAGCTCTTTATAGATCTTGGATACCAGCCCTTTATCTGTAGTGTCATTTGCAAATATCTTCTCCCATTTTGTGGGTTGCCTCTTTGTTTTGTTGACTGTTTCCTTTGCTGTGCAGAAGCTTTTTATCTTGATGAAGTCCCAAAAGTTCATTTTTGCTTTTGTTTCACTAGCTTTTGGAGATGTACCTTGAAAGAAGTTGCTGTGGGTGATGTCAAAGAGGTTATTGCCTATGTTCTCCTCTAGGATTTTGATAGATTCCTGTCTCACATTGAGGTCTTTCATCCACTTTGAGTTTATCTTTGTGAATGGTTAATTTAACCAATTTCTTAATGGACATTCATGATGTTTATAATTGTTCCTATTCCACATAATGCTGTGAGACAATTCTTGTGTCATGTCTCTGCGTTCTTATCCTGTTGTCTTAGTATAAATTCCTGGATCTGCACTTGTGTGCTTCAGAGTATGCAAACTTAAGACTTCAAATACATATCACAGATTGCATTCTAGAAAGGTTGTATTATTTTATAACACCTTCAGTAATGTACAGAGTTTGCCAGATTCCCAGGCCCCTAAATATGGACTGTTATTTAAAAATCTTTGTTTAGCTTTTATATTCAGTCTTCTTTAGAAATACAGTTTAAATGGAGTCTCATTTTATATCATTATTTAGATTTATTTAGATTTTGTATCATTTTAATTTTATCATTTAGATTAATATATATGTATTATATACAAGAGTGTATATATACATATACACATACACAGGAGTAGGTTAATATTTTGACATATGGATAGGGGTGGTCCAAAATCCAGGTACTATGATTTTTGCCTTTCTGTAGTCTTTTTCAGGGAATAAACCATTCTGGATACTTGGGCTTTCTGAATATCTCTGTATATTTCATTATTTCTACTTCATATCCGGAATGTAACCCGGCTTTATCTATGGTGCAGAGGTGTTCCTCGGAGGGTTAATTTTCAGAGTGTCTTGTCAGAGTGCTAACTCGAAGTTCAGTCCCTGTGATGAGGTTAAGCTTTAAACTGTTAGCTACCCTTAGGTATTTGATTGCATAGCATCTTGGCCATTGCAAGCTAGTAAGTAGGTGATACTTCCCTTTGTTTCAGATGTGTAGACAGGTTCAGAGAGGTTATTTAACTTGCTTAAGGTCAGACAGCTCTTAGGTAATGAAAGTGGAGTATGAATATACTTTTGTCTGACATGAGCCCTTTCTCTTTCCATTTTGCCATTGGCTGCCCTGCCCTCTTGATCGGCCCCATTCAGGGCCATTGACTGTCACTCTTCATTGCCCTCCATGTGTCAATAGGTACAACTCTTCTTTCTTCTAACTCACTTCTTCTACTCTAGGTTAATGTGGGAACTTAATCACCAGATTGTGTCAGGAGTGGATAATTAAGTATTGGGGGCTCTGAGGGGGCTGTCCTGACTAGAGAGAATGGACTTTGACATCTGTTTTGGGTGTTCCTGGGACTTTTTCATGCCTTTTTGGCTTTGGATAGGAGTTCCCAGATAAATGAGATCTTAATTGTGTTTTCACTAGTTGGGATCAATGCTCATCTTTTTTTTTTTTTTTTTTAATCATTTATTTATTTTTGAGAGAGAGAGAGTGAGTGGGGGCATGTGGGCAGAGGGAGAGAGAGAATCCTCAAGCAGACTCCCCACTTAGCTCGGAGCTTGATGCAGGGCTCGATCCCAGGACTCTAAGATCATGACCTGAGCCAAAATCAAGACGCTTAACTGACTGAGCCACCCAGGCACCCCTCAGTGCTCATCTTGAGTTTATTTTGGATCTCTTTGGGGCAAAATTCAAGAGAGTTTGTGCTGCACAAACCATGAGCACCTGGCTAGCTGGAGTAATCCATGAGGCACTCAAGGTTTTCCCCAAAGGAATGTACCACTCTGTTTGGATATGTTTTATTGCATTTTTATTTTATTTTATTTTATTATTTTATTTTATTTATTTATTTGACAGACAGTGAGAGAGGAACACAAACAGGGGGGAGTAGGAGCGGGAGAAGCAGACTTCCCGCTGAGCAGGGAGCCCAATGTTGGGCTCGATTCCAGGATCCCAGGACCATGACGTGAGCCAAAGGCAGATACTTAACAACTAAGCCACCCAGGAGCCCCTGTTTTATTGCATTTTTAAACTTTGTGTTTTACTTATGTGGCTGTGAGGTCCTTGAGGGAAGAGCTTCTGCATTTTTTTTCTTTAGATCTCCACCATCCAGATAAGTGCCTGTAACAGAGATACTCAGCCAGTGTTCAATTCATGGGGCAATGTAGCCTTTTTGTAGATTAATGCTGTGTATGGGAAGGGATCCCCTACTTCTTGTGTTTGAGTGTGTTACCTCCTGGCCCAGGCTCCCATCCATAATTACAGAACCAGCTTATGAGAAACTAACTTCTATTCTACAAAATAACTGCTTGTCAGTTAACAGACAATATGCCTAGCCGTGGTGATGTTGGGCACCATGGAAAAGATGCGGAATGCATACAGGGATTGTAGGTGGGCTGAAGACCTAGCCGTGGTGAGTAAGGACAGCAGGAGATTCGTAGCTACTTAGGGTTTAAGATCAGGGACTTCCCAAATCAGATTTCCAATATGGTATTTCTCCCTGAAGTGGCAGGTGGAGCAAGGACTCCTGCCTGCAGGTGGTGGATACATCTGTAGGTCCACTGGGGTCACTGCTATTGCCGTGCACACTGCCCACACCTTAACTGGGGACCCAGTGTCAGGACTTGTTCTTGGAACAGCTTATTCCTACTCTGGCCTCTCTAAGACCCCCTTTCCTCTCAGCTACTCCACCTTCAAGAGACAGGATCTGTACATATTTTTCCAGGGGCTTCACTAAGGAACATTGGTTGTGGTAACTGTAGGTGGTCTGTTCTTATGTCATAGCCTTAAGTGGGGAATTGTCTGTTTAAAGTACGTACCGTCTTCCGTGCCTGTCTTTTGTCTCTCTGTGTCAGGATTTCATAGCCCTCTCTCTAGGATGTTTCAGTAAATATGGCTCATTACACAAATCAGGGCCAGTCCATGAATCCATTTAAGGAGAGCATGCCCTCTGCAATTCAGCTTTGTCATGAAACTTGAGGAATTGAAGGATGGAATTGAACTTAATGATGTGCATAGAGTTGATATTTCAAGTTTATATCTTAATCTGTTTTTATTTACTCTTAGTAGGCTAGATTGCCCATAGAATTTTTATAGAAAAGATGTTGGAAATGTAGCTTCTAACTTTTGTTGATTACCCATAAAATGGTTCCATTACAGAAAACTCTCGTCGTGTTTTTTTTTTTTTTTCCTGTTTATATTTGTTAATACTAAAATGGCTCATCTCTCTCTTTGTAACATAGAACCACATGTAATTTCCTATTGGGGACAACTTTTGATGATATATGCACATCCTTCAAGATAACATTAGATGCATATTAATTAATCTAATGCTAAATTTGACTGTATTAACCCCGATTAAGAGAAAATTAATACCCAAATCTTGTTTTTTTCAGGCAGTAACAGAGAAGAATTTTGAAACAAAGGATTTTCGAGCTTCTCTGGAGAATGGTGTTCTGTTGTGTGAGTAAGTATTTAAAGCAGTTAAAAAATAATTCAAAAGCGAAGATGTGTATGTGTGTTGTGAGTTGTCTTCACTCTTCCCTCCATGGCCACCATAGTCACAGATCTGTTTTCTTGGTAACAAGTGACATTTGATCTCTGCAAATTGACACCCCCACTGTACCAGACAGTAGGAAGGGGTTATCAGTCTCTGCATCTAAAGATAGCATTGGTGAAATATATATTATTTTAAATTAGTAAACAAGAAAGATTCTGTTATTGCTTGATGGGCCAGTAGGGGTGGGTGGTTGAGGAGGAAACCTTATTACATTGCACCAGCTCTCCCTCTGAATATTCTTTTTTTTTTTTTTTTAAGTTATTCATTTATTTATTTATTTTATTTGACAGAAAGAGACATAGCGTGAGAGGGAACACAAGCAGGGGGAGTGGGAGAGGGAGAAGCAGGCTTCCCACTGAGCAGGGAGCCCGATGTGGGGCTCGATCCCAGGACCCTGGGATCATGACCTGAGCAGAAAGCAGACGCTTAACGACTGAGCCACCCAGCGCCCTTCCCTCTGAATGTTCTAACATATGGAATTGCCTGGTTTAGAAGTTAATATAAAACTTTTTTCTTCATCTGTAAGTAGTGATGCTTGTAGAACAAATTTAAGCAGTAGCAAATTTTTCTTTTAAGCTTTAAGTGGAGTCATCACATTGCCACCATCAATTTGAGTCAATGACCCATGGGCCATTCGTTCAATTAATATATTATTAAAAATCACATCCCAGGTTTTTGTTATCATAAGTAAACCAGGCTGGTGGCATGACTGATGGTATGGAGCCTACATTGTGTGTTTAGTCCCACTGTTTTGTCCCCCAGTGGATGCATAGTGCAGTTAGCCAGGTATGTGACCTTTGGGGGTGAAGGGGAGGCATGCCTGTGGGATGTAAAGATGAAGTCCCTGGTGAGGGTGCAGTTGCAGAAGTGAGCAAATAAATTATAAGAATGCCCTTGAGTATGCACGCACATTTTTGAAAGGGCTTAAGTACTCCAATCTAGACACTTATCACATAGGTATTTATGGAATCTGTCCACAAAGTAAACATTGGGAGTATATGTGCTTGTATTTAGATGATTTTGATTATCCTTTTAAAGGAAGGTTGTTTCAGCAAAGATCAGGAGTCAAAGGGCTTAGGTTTGATTCCTTGCCCTATCACTTTTGGACAGTTGAGCAATTAGCATCTGAGCCTTATTTTCTCATCCGTGAAGTGGAGATCAGCATATCTGATCTGCCTATCTCACAGAGTTGCAAAATTCCATAATATGTATATTAAGGTTTATATAAACTATCTTTGCATAAATAAAAGTTGTTGCTAGGAAGATGGCCATGTAGACAATAACCTCTATCTCATTAGCTCTGTTGGTAGATGTTCAAATTTTTTGTCTTAGAGCAATATTATTAAATTGAACCATATGCAGTTGTTGATATTCAACCCTCTGTGACCTTCAGAAATGTCAATTTCATGTGGTTCTGCCTAATACATAGCAGAGCAGGCATCTGAAGAAGGGCCACAAGTAAAGTTTAAGGGGTGTTTCTTGTCCTCTTCTGATGTATATTTAGAAGTGCCATTGCCAAATACGTGTAAACTAATTCTAGTAGACCACGTGGTCAATCTAATTGGTCAATGTTAGGAAATTACTTTATATTAATTTGAAAACTGTAGAATTTAAATGTGTCCTAATGTGTTCAGAAGATGGGGGGAATGATGGTTAGAAAGATGCATGTGATCTGAAAGCTACCTTAGCTATGAGTATGGACTATTTAGAGGTTTGCAATGAAATAACTTCCTCCACAAGTCAGGATAAGCCTTAGGTAGGAAGTGTGCCTATGAAGTATGGAGTTGTTTGTAGACGTGTGAGAGCATATAGCCCAAACAGGTGATCCTTTCAAAGAAGTCACTTTGTGGGTATGTACTGCCAGTGATGAACTATCACTTAAATTATTTTTAGGGTTCCCCTTTTTGGGGCGTTGCCTCCATAACAAGATCATTAAACATACTTGCGTGACAGTTTTTTGTTTGTTTGTTTGTTTGTGTTTTTATTAAAATGCAGTTTATGCACCAGCCTGGTCTCTGAATGATTTGAGGTGATTTGTAAAAACCATACCCAACCTGAGAGGAGGAGCATATTGTTACCAGTGAGGATATTCAGAGTTGATGAAAAACTGTTTTGACCACAAGCTGTACTGTTAAATACTTAAGTTCACAGCAAACATTTGGATGCATGTTTTATATTGGTTTAAAAAAAGTCACTTTAACTGACAACTTCCAAAAGCTCATTCTTAGATTGTTTCCTAGCTGGAATAATACCAATCGGGGGTTTTGTGCGTTACCAGATTAAGTCTAGTCAATATGTTTGGTACCCAGTATTCTTTAAATGAATGTTTTCCAAAAGTAGCGTAAGTAAGTATTAAGCTATGGTAATCAGCAGTTGTAGTTTACTGAGGGGCATCAAAGCCCTGCGTGATGTTTGTATTAAAAAAAAAAAATCATTCTCTTAATTGAAAATCGCATTATGTATGGCCACTGGTTAATGAAGCATACTAATCTAAAAGGTGTAATGTTGGGGTGGGTGAAAGCCTAGGTAACACTGTTCTGTATAAATCTGTAGTGAAGAGAGCCTAGCTGGTTGGCCTGTGAAATGATTAAGAGGCTTCACTGCTGGGTAAACCTGGACCTGAGTTCTAATGCCTACCCGGAAAGCACAATCTGCCGTTCAGAGTCTGGTATTAAAAGTCCTGACTCTTAAATTTATGGTAAATATAGTAAGCGGTCTGTCTTTGAGAATATTTTACCCAAAAGAGATCTCAAGTTTTAGCTGAAATATGATTAGGATATTTTAAAACTCTGAATTCATTTTCTTACAGGAAAAGGCTGACTTCTGCTTGGTTCACGGCCAGGAAAATGGATTCTTGTGAAATACGGGGTCTGCTTGTTGCCTATTAACAGTCTCTAGGCATCCTGGTTCATTAACATCATTAAAGAGCTTTCTTATTATTTTATCTAATTTCAGCAGTCTTTTATCCGTCAGTCATAGTTTATCCTTTTTGAGCTGGCATTCTGAAATATCAAAGTCAAGAGTTAGAGGAAGTGAGCTTATTATAGCTTCCACCCAACTGGCAGTTTTCTGACATTTCAGATAGTCTAAATTGGGTATAAAACTCTGCACTGAGGTTTTAGACAAGATACATACCTGCATAATGAGGATAATGTACCTTTATTGTCTTTTAATCTGATTGACTATTGAAGTTAGTATCTTCTGTTAATCATTTTAGTATCATTTAATTTGATTGACTGAGATCTCATTGAGTTGAAGGCTAAAGAATACTCCGCTGGTTAAAGTCTGTTACAGTTAAATCTTTTACTGTATATCTTAGACAGGTAATCTTTCTTGGCTTTCCTAAACAGTGAGATGGGAACAAAATCTAATTTGGGTTTTTTTTTCAATTAGTAAAAGGATTGACAAAGTAAGATGACTTCAGTTCCTTGTTAATTATTGACAGTATTTGTTAATCAGTCCCCTATCTGCAGTGTTTATTAGTGTTCACCAGGACCTTACTATATATTTTTAAAAATATGAGATTTGCCACTACCTAAATATCCAAACCTCTCTCGCTCTGTGGTTCTAGCTGAATTATTTCTCTTCTCTAAACATATTTAGTTGAGGCATATCTAGCTAGTGATAGGAGTTAGTAATTTCACACTCATCTTATGATAGCAATCTTAGAAATGCTAAAATGAAAACATTCTTTATTTACCTTATGAAGTAAGAAGATACATTTGAAGATAAATTTATTGGGTGTGTCTCTGGTTAGTCAGTCTATACTTACCATCCCTGGAGTATTGCCAGTCCTTGCTTATCCCATGTCAGCCAGCCATGCCGCAGAAGTTTACATGTGAGCCGTATCTCAGAAGTGTGTCTTTTTGAACTTGGCTCAAATTATTGAGAAAACTCTTCTCACACTGTTACGAGGCCTTCTTTTCGTTGGCTCACAGCTTGGAAAAAGTGAATCAAGATGTTCACCTATTTGGTTTGAAAAATCCTATTTTAATTTATTATGCCATGTGACCACTACACTGTCTACATAAACAAAACATGATGTTTTGTTAAAGATGCATTCAATAGAAGGAGAAAAATTATTTTTAAAAATTCCTGTTAATTTTCTATGGGATTCTTGGGTGATTGTTTAAAGCATAAGACAAAGAACTTTGTCACTTCTCATTCATGCAAGAGAGCTCTGTTTTTTGTAATAGTTGGAGACTTTCACACATTGAATGGCAGTGATACCAGTGGGCCCTTGGGCTTCTTTGCCATGTTCCATGTGAAGCCCAGAGGGCCTTCTTTAATGAAGACATTTTTTTCTTAGCGTTCTTTCTGGTTTAGAATTTCCTGAGGAGACAAACTGAGGGTTGCTGGAGTGGTGGGGGGTGGGAGGGATGGGGTGGCTGGGTGATAGACACTGGGGAGACTATGTGCTATGGTGAGTGCTGTAAATTGTGTAAGACTGTTGAATCACAGACCTGTAGCTCTGAAACAAATAATACATTATATGTTAAAAAAAAAGATAGTAGGAAGGGAAAAATGAAGGGGGGGAAACAGAGGGGGAGACGAACCATGAGAGACTATGGACTCTGAGAAACAAACTGAGGGTTCTAGAGGGGAGGGGGGTAGGGGGATGCGTTAGCCTGGTGATGGGTATTAAAGAGGGCATGTATGGAATGGAGCACTGGGTGTTATACGCAACCAATGAATCATGGAACACTATATCAAAAACTAATGATGTAATGTATGGTGATTAACATAACATAAAAAAAAAAGAATTTCCTGAGGAGGACACTTGTTTCCATACATCTCTCTAGCATGCCAACACTATCCATTGATCCTCATCCGTATTATGGCCAAGTAATAAAAATGATTTTTCTGGGGCGCCTGGGTGGCTCAGTCGGTTGAACGTCTGACTGTAGGTCTTGGCTCAGGTCATGATCTCAGGGTCCTGAAATAGAGCCCTGCAACAGACTCCGCGCTCAGCAGAGTCTGCCTGGGATTCTCCCCCTTCCCGCTGCCCTTCCCCTTGCTTGTATGCACATGCTCGCACTCTCTTTCCCTCTCTGAAATAAATAAATAAATAAATAAATAAATAAGTAAAATCTTAAAAAAAAGATTTTTCTTCACTTAAAGTATTATAAGCTTTGAAGTTTCCATATTATTTGATAACCCTCTAGTAGTCAAAGGAAGATGCAAGTGTTCAGGTTCATAAAGACAATTTTACAATTTTAAACTGCTTTCTCTTTATGTTAGCATTTTGTGGTTGCCAGTCTATATGTTCTGTTTTTAAGATGCGTAGTCAATTTTTTTCTGTAATTTGATATCTACATATAACAAAACATCATTTAAAAAATAGTTGAAGTTGAAACCTAGCTTTGTAAACATCAATTTAGAAGTTCCCTTCTGTGACAGTAGTCACATTGTACAGACTCATTGCAAATTTTGCAGGTATTTTGTATTGTGGCTTCAGTCCTGTTTCATAAACCTGTGTGTACCATCTATAAGGCTTTCCTGCCCTAAATATAAATTACTAAGAGGAGAACAGACAGCATTTCAGTGATAGGACCTCTGAGACAGAAATGAGAATGATGGTCTACCAAAAATACAAGGAAGTAATGTGTATGCTAGATGTATGAGATACGAGAATTTTATTAACGTTGATCAGCAAGAAGTTATTATTGAAGTCAGTTTTCATGTAATAAAGGGGTTCAGGTAGGCACATGGAAAACAATGTGTTGGCTGTGAAATAATGCAAGTATGGTAATTCTGGTCAGTGTATTGAGAAGTAAGCTAAATAAATGAATATTGTAAAAAGAACAAATATATAATGGTATCACATCAGTTAAAAGTAGAGCAATTGCCTTATATGAGAGACTTAATCTCTAGAATTTTTTATGTATTAACAATCACCAGTCAGAAAATTAGATCAGATCCAAGGGGTTAAAAGTAATAGTGACAAGGTTTAAAATACTGTTATCTTTAGAGAAATGTGTGAGACTGTTATCTTGGATGTCGAAAATGTTATGGTAAGCTGTAAGATTTAAGAGATGAGATGATAAGCTATATTTCTACATAGGGTAATAGATGTCAATTAATTTATAATTTTAATCCAATACTCATGTTAAATCTAGTCAGGCTTGTCTTTAAAAGTATTATTTTAACATTCACATGGAAGAATAAGCAGGTTAGAATAGGAAAAATTCTAAAAATAAAAATTTCTGTGAAATGAGCTTGTCTGTCCCAACATTAGAACATGTGAAAAACATGACAAAGCACAGTAATTAAAAATTATGGATTGCTTTATAAATGTGCATATTAATATAGGAACAAGGTCCAAAATACATTCTTACATGTAGGAATTTGTGATAAAGGAGATATGAAAACATGCAGAAGAGATAAATCAGTTCATTGTACTGGGATAAATAATTGGCAAGGAATGAATTTATAAGCCCACCAATAGCCTAGGTTAAGATAATAGAAAGCTAAAAAATAAAATTGAAGAGTTAAAATCTTTGGAGGCAGTTTAAAATTCTAAGCTTTGAAGGAGAAGGAAAAAAAATAGATTAAATATATAAATAGATATTCTGACAACATTCTGAGAAAAATACATTAAGCAAAATGACTTAAACATTATCTAGATTTCAAATAAACTGGTGAGATAGATACACACTTGAAAACCTCAGTAGACAAATGAGCAAAGGATGTGACCAAATACTTCACAAATAAAGAACTACTACTGGAAATAAGCAGTAAAATCTTCACCTTCATTAGTAAGAAAGAATTATGCGAAAACCAGATACTCTCTTTTAATTGAAGGTGGTAAATAATTTGAAATGTTACCAAATGATGGCATATTATGGCAAAATGGTATATACTCAAAATGACCAATTGAATATAAGCTGGTACAGCTCTGAAAAACAATGTGACAATACCTATCATGTACTTGTATGCTAGTTTTTAATTAATATAAACATATATTAACTTACCATAAAAAATTACAGGACTGGGCGCCTGGGTGGCTCAGTTGGTTAAGCGACTGCCTTCGGCTCAGGTCATGATCCTGGAGTCCCGGGATCGAGTCCCGCATCGGGCTCCCTGCTCGGCAGGGAGTCTGCTTCTCCCTCTGACCCTCCCCCCTCTCATGCTCTCTCTCTCTCTCAAATAAATAAATAAAATCTTTAAAAAAAAAATTACAGGACTTTTCCCAATAATCTTCCCTTTCGGGAATTAAAAAAAAATAAGATTACAAAATGGGGGAAATATGTATAAAGCTTCTTCCTAGTGGAAAATATCAAAAACAACTTAAATATCTATAGTGTGATAGACAAAATCGGTGAGATCTTGTACATCCCTGAAGAGTGGTGGTTAGAAAGGCAGGGCCTCTCTGTGGAAGATCATGCAGTGAGTGCGGTGCGCAGGCGCAGACGGACCGCACTGCGGGTCTAGCCTGCGCGGTTGAGGTGGGCACATGAATACTACCTGCTGGCCCAAAAGTAAATTGATTTCGCATTGCCAAGTTCCTTTCCAGACAAGTATCAAGAGCCTGACACTGTTGATTTTATTTCTAGAAATAGAATATAGGAAACTGTAAGGGATGAAGGTATGCGTACAGACCTGCATCGGAAGCATTTTCACAGTGGCGAAAATTGGAGTGGACCCAAGTCCGCATAAGAGAATAACGTATCACTCTCATTTGCATCAAGGGGTGGAGAAGAATTTAGAGATGTCACTTAGTAGTAAACAGCAGAACCAGGGCTGGAGCTCATAGTCCCCCTGCTAGATGCATTTCGCTATTGATGTGGTATTCGGAAATGTCTTGAGGAGTCCGTTTTCAGACCTCTCAAGCTTTGCTCAACTCACTTCAGGATGCTTCGGTCCTAACAGGGAGGCTAAATAAGAGAGTCCTATCATAATAAAACTATAATCGTCAGGTGTATTGATACTGACTTGTTGCTCTTGCACACTTTCTCATCTTAGCACTTATTGTTAACTATTTGTATTCCAACTCAGCACTGTTCAAAATTACCACAGGAATTTTAGAAATTAAACATATTAATTTTACTACCAGTCTTTGAAAGTATTAAGGTGACCATAAATTTTTATATTGAATGCTTTTAAACTTTAATTTTTTTTTTTTTTTTTTTTTTAGAGAAGGGGGGAAGGGCTGAGGGAGAGGGAGAGAGAGAATCTTAAGCAGGCTCCACACCCAGCATGGAGCCAGATGCGGCTCAATCTTACAATCCTGAGATCACGACCTGAGCCAAAATCAAGAGTTGGATGCTTAACTGAGCCACCCACGTGCCCCAAACTTTAAAATTTTAGATTATATATGCTTCTTATTTTACCCAAGGAAATGTGATCACTAACTACTCAGAGTGGTTTTTATTATAGAGATATTATAGCTTATGCATTTAAATGGAGGTAATTAATGAAAAGTCTTAGTAAAGAATTTGCTTAAGGTAACTTGTCTAAATTAATATATCTGATAGAGAGTTTATTCTCTTGGTCAACCTTTGACAAGAGAAACAACATCAAGGTTTGACTTGTCTGGCAACAGAAAACCTAACAGAGGGGAGGTGTCCTTTTTGGGGAAAGCTAAAAACCATTTCTCACATTTGAGTGAAATGAAAAGGTAACATTTTTCTAATTTTATTTCTATAAAGAAGATAGAAGTTTTGAATCACAGAAGAATTTCTGTATTAAAAGTTAGATAGCGGGTTTTTGCAAATATTTTTAAAGCACCTACGCAATACCAGGTACACCGCTAAGTGTTAAGGAGATATTTGAAAGGAGAGAATTTCCTTGTACTTAGCAGTTTCACTGTCTGATTAGTGCAGTGCTCTGTCTTTAGTAAGCATTCAAATATTTGTGGGCAGAGTTGCATCGAGAAGAAAACTAGGCAAATGAAGATGTGCTAAATAACAGATAAAAAAATCATTGTTCTTTAATTTGTAAGGAAATATATAATGTCTTCATTACATCTTTTAAAATGTAGTTACCAAGGGGTGCCTGGGTGGCTCAGTCATTAAGCATCTGCCTTTGGCTCAGGTCATGATCCCAGGGTCCTGGGATCGAGCCCCGCATCGGGCTCCCTGCTTGGTGGGCAGCCTGCTTCTCCCTCTCCCACTCCCCCTGCTTGTGTTCCCTCTCTCGTAGTCTGTCAAATAAATAAATAAAATCTTTAAAAAAATTTTTAAAATGTAGTTACTAATAAGAAAATTTGACTAATGTGGGGATATATATTTAGAAAATGTAGTCAGCAGAAAGATAATAGAAATATGCATGTGTGACTGACTGACCAAATAATTCATAGGTTAGAAAGTTCACTCTCAATATGCTCTTTGAGGTCAGTGTCTCTAGGACATTTGGAAAAAATCTTCGGAAATAGGAAATTGAAAGGTGTCCCTGCTGAAGAGCTTTCTGATAAAGGGGAGACGAGGCTTGGCATTTGGAGCTAGTTTCTGGAGACTAAGAGAGCACCAAATTCTAGTTCTCATTGAAACCATTTATAACTGATCTAGATGTTACACTGAACTTTATGTACAGTTTTCTTGGAGTGTCACCTCTGAGTTATATTTAAAGTCAGGACACATACACTGGTGACAAGGTTTCAGAACAGAGGCAGCCTTCGAGCATCTGTTATGTAACTCAGCTCCCGTTGGAGGAAGTGGGCAGGGTGTTTTGGAGAGAATAAGAAAAGGAAGCAGGCAACAATGCAGGGATGAGCTGAAGGAGAGGGGTTGCAGGCTTTTGCCAGTGTGGTCTACCACCGGAGATAGCGAATGACTAGGTGTTTTCTCTTCTGGTTTTAATCTTACCAAAAGAGCAAACCTCTGATGTGCTAGCAAAGCACATAACTAGGTTTATGCCATGGCCTGAGGGAAGGCTTGGGGGAGTTGAGGTATAATTATACTTAGGATTAGAGGAATGGTGGGCTTGTAGGCAGATAAAATGGTACCTTGACTGCCTCTACTTCCTTGTGTACAGAGGCAACTGGAAGGTTATCATGTTATATGATTCTTAAATAGAGCCAGTGACCTCAAGTGAGTGTTGCCTTTACAAATTCCACATGTGTAATTGAAGAACCCTTATTATGCAAAGAAGTTCTATTTATAAAAGATAGTAGTATCTCCCTTGTGTGGCACTTGTATTTTATTTGGTATAAGACTATGCCCCTACTTTTTTAATATATCCTTAAATTTCACAGAAGTTTCAATTTTATGGAATCTAATTTGAAATTATGAAATGTAGGGTATTTTCCTCCCTAGAAGAAATACCCTAAAAGGTTTTCCTTTAATTGTATGTGAAAATCATTATTTGTGATTCCTAATTTGATTGGATGTTCAGTAGTTGCCAAAACCATATGTGCATTTTCTCCATGCTCTAGTGCTTAGAACTGGTACCATTTTAACATTTGACAAAGTAAAACAGCGTTTTCCTCTAGTGCACAACTTTTACAGGGTAGTTTGTGTGTTAGGCAGAGTGTTGTTTTTGCCTTGTGGTTATTTCTGTGTTTGTACACGTACCAGGAGGCTCTGGAGGAGAAAAGGAAGCCAGTCCACAGTGTGTATGTTGCTTCTATGTAACTAACAGCTGTAGAAACCTCTGATGAGGGAGGAAGCAACTCATTTTTGGGAGACATCATTTATCTGTGCTGGTTCCTTTACTTCTTTCAATCTCTTCCTTCTGCTGCCTCGATTGAGTGTAGGCTGTGTTATTATCCATTCCAGAAAGTGTTTTTAAAAAATGCTCTTGGTATTGCTAACACTGTAATATAAAAAGGGTAAGTGAAGTTAAACAGGTAAATTGAATGATCTGGCCAAAGTCATCAGTGACTCAAATGGGCGGGGGAGGGATTTATGACACTCTTACTCCAATAAAGACAACCGATGCCAGACTTTCCTGACATTTGATAATTTGGCCCAACTCTTTTTAGTTTCTAATTTTTATGTCACTGAAAGATTACATTTTTTTTTAAGATTTTATTTATTTATTTGAGAGAGTGAGAGCGAGAGAAAGGGAGGGAGGGAGAGTGAGCGAGCACGTGCGCACATGCTTGAGCAGGGTGGATGGGCAGAGGGAAAGGGAGAAGCAGGCTTCCCACTGAGCAGGGCGCCTTTCTGGGATCCTGACTTGAGCCAAAGGCAGACACTTAACCTGCTTAACTGACTGAGCCACCCAGGCATCCTGAAAGATTACATTTTAAGATCCAAGTTACCGTAGGAAAGTCACTGCGAAGCTAGTGGTCAACAACTCTATGAATTTCTTGATTTATACTATGCCAGAATAATGTTGCTATTAAGTAATGTTCCAGTTATTAGTGCTTGTATACATTGCATACCTGGTAAATAGGGAACAACTAGAAGAACTAATTTGGAACTGTCATTTCTTAGAAGCCTGCTCAAATTTTTTTCTAGCTTCTCGGCGAGCCATTAAAGAAAAATAATTCAGCTATGAAGGGAGAAAGCCTTCCTTCCTACCTGGCTTTCAGTGCACAAACAAGAAATTAGGAATCAGAGGGTAACAGTCCTAGGAAATGCTTAATTGAGGGGGCAATTTTATTTATATTAAGTTGTCTGAAGATCTTTGTGTGAAGAAACTATGAAAACAGAAAAAACATCTTTTGTTCACCAGACTAAATCTTCGTAAGCCATCATTGTGTAATTTTGAATCCTGCTGAACAACATTCTGAAGGCTATTAAATTGAGACTTTTGTCTTCTTTATTTTTAGCACATTCAAGTGCATATATAAATCTCTGGAATGTTGAAGGAGTGACATTCCACAAGTGTCAGATTTTTTTTTTTTTTTCTGTTGCCCATTGTGAAGGGGAGACCAGTAAATTAAGAATGTTTGATTCTTTCTCCTATATTTGCTTTCTTTTTGGAGCTCTGTTTACAGAATAAAGAATTGCTTTTTGTAGCTAGATTATTGAATAGGAAAATCATGTTTTAAATTACTGTTTTCTGACAGTGACTAATGATTAATTAACCAAGCTAGCATTAGTAGAAAAGCATTACTATAGTATTAAATGTCTCCAAGGCTTAGACTGTATCATTGAACAGCAACAAAAAACATAGAGTTCACAATAACTAGATTTAGAACCAAGAATTGTACTCTAAGTTACAGCCTTCAAAGGTGGCTTCTTTCCTCGTGTTCTGGAATGTAGAGACTTATGGATATCTTTGCAGATTCTGTCATAGCAACTTTAATGTGTTCAGTATTAGATTCTGAAGTAACTGTTAGTCCATTTTGGGGAGTTCTGGTACATTTAATTTTTATCTAGTCATTCTGTTATGGTAACAAAGCAATCACTCACATATTTTAATGAGTTACCAGTAAGAACTAGCTGGCCATTAGGATGAGTTCCACTGCACCCTTTAAATCTGGCAAAATACAGTTGTATTTTGTACCCATGGATAGATCTAGGGAATATTATGCTAAGTGAAATAAGTCAGACAGAGAAAGACAAATACTGTATGATTTCATTTACATGTAGAAGCTAAAACACAAAACAAACAGAAATAGACTCATAAATACAGAGAACAAACTGATAGTTGCCAGAGGGGCGGGGGTAGGGAGAATGGGTGAAGTGGGATTAAGAGGTATACACTCTGATAATAAAATAAATAAGTATGGAGATATAAAGGGAATATAGGGAATATAGACATATATATTATAGAGTTATAGGGAATATAGTCAATAATATAATTACTTTGTATGATGACAGATGGTAACTAGACTTATAATAGTGATCATTTCATAATGTATATAAATGTCTAACCACTATGTTGTACACCTGAAACTAATATATTATGTGTCAGTAAACAAATCTGGAAAAATAATGTGGTTTGAAATTACCTTTTAAAATAAAAAACAGTTTGAGGAAAAAAATTAATAAAAATGATTAATAGAAAAAATTATTCTTAGGTCCAAGAGAACTAGATTATTGTAACGAAAGAGATTCTTAAACTGGCTCTTGGAACAGAATCAAATACTACCTTTAACAAATGTGGAACTATTTTTAGGGACATGGCTTTGAGTATAGCAGTGTGTCTATATGGTCTGAGAGGACACTCACCATTGTTTGCAGTGAGGTTCTTCTTACTTCGTTTCTTGATTTGTTTTCTTGGTTGTTTGCCTTTTATCGGGCTCTTGGCTCTGAATCACATATGGGGGATGGACTAATGATATACAAGATTTTTGAAAATGTTAAAAAGAATACAAAACTGATACTGGCATTCTTGTAATTGCATATGTTATTTCTTTATTTACTTTCAGTTTGGTTAATAAACTTAAACCTGGCGTCATTAAGAAGATCAATAGATTATCCACACCAATAGCAGGTTTGGTAAGTAAAAAATTATCTTCAAAACTGGATTTGTTTGTTTTCAAAATGTAAAACGATGAGCATAGACTGGTACTCTTATCTGGAATTATCATAGAAATTAGGTTTGGGGTTTCTTGCTCAAGGAAAGTGTTTTTAGTGATGTCCTCCTATATCTTCAGTTTTTTTCTGTTTCCCTTCTGCTGGGAGACTTTTATTTTTTGTTGTTGTTTGTTTTGCTTTTTGTGCCCTCAAAGTTTCTTAGCTTATTTCTTCCACAAATTGTATTTGTTTATGATCACCTTCTTTCTGAAGCTCAGCCCTGCACACTTTGTTTGCCAGTTGACCACAGTTTAGGGAAACTCTAGATGTTCCCCAGTTGTTACTTTTCTGTTGCTTCATGCTATGCACAACCCTCACTTAGCCTGCAGATCTTGGGGTGTATTTGCAACAAGTTTGTTTTATATCATAGATTTCCTACCAGAGTTCTGTGTGATATTGGGTAGGTCACTCTCTTCTGTTGCCTTAGTAATACTGCCTATCAGATGACTATGGGATAAGTCTCTAGATTCTTTCTAGCTTTAAATTTGGATTCTGTGTATGAAAAATACCCCACACTGTCATTATATAGATACTCTAGTGGATCAATAATTGAAAGACCAATAAAAAGGTGGGGCTGTATCTTTAAAAAAAAAGTAATTTATAATTAAGTACAAATGATGGGTTATTTTCAAAATGTTAGCAACCCCTAAGAATCAAGGCTGATGACAGGAGTCAGTTTAAAAAAATTAATTTTGTAAAACACTGAAGTTTAACACAGCGACTACCTGGAATTATATATATATAAACATTAATTATATATAATATTAATTCCTTCTTTCTTACCAAGTTATTTCTATTCCATTTCTATCATGACATGATTTCTGTCATGACATGATATTTTTATTGGTCTCAAATTTGGTTAGGTATAAAAAACTATCAGGTATGCATATATTGTTATATGAAGATATATATATATATGACTGTATAGCAATATACATATATGTATGAATTACTTCTAGTAATATAGCAAGTCAGAAGATACTACTTCAAAAATAAAATTGAAGAAATTTGGTTTTTGATTCTTCCTAGGAAGAAACATTCAGTTTAATAAAAATAAAGCCTTACATGAAAATCATTTTTATGAAATAACTTCATACTAGATTAGGGGCCCACCTAATTAAAAGTTTGAATCCTATTGAAAGTTTTTTCAAGTGGCTCGAGTTATTCTTACTTTAATGTTTAGATTTTGAATTGTCATTTCTTGGACCAATTACACACATTGTAAATGAAATTAGCCTTTGATTTCAAACACCCTTCATATTTGGAATACTTGAATTGTGGTGGCTTGTTGTTATTGGCCACTAGAGGTTTTATTCAATCTTCTGATTCTATGATTAGATGAAAGCCAAATGTATTTTATATTTAAATCCAAACATCTCTCCAACTATTTCTATTTCAAGCATGGAAATTCTATCTGGTTTGGATTTTATCTCTAGACACTAAAATGAAATGTATTTCCGGAACATTAACTGGGATGATTTCCCAAATACAGGACGCTGAGCATTTTCAATGGGATGTAGGAGCATAAGAATAACTGCAGTTGCAGAATTGGGCTATAATTGGTTTGAAGTTGTCATCGTGCCTCATTTGACTCCTTCATCTCACACTTATGTGTCAGGATGGTTATGTCAAAATTTCTTGAAGCCTCAATTTGAAGTGTGCATTAGAGCTCCAGCATCTACCTGGTAAGGTTGTCATATGTGGATAGAAAGGGATTATATAGGTAGTCTGACATACAGATGCTAAATGAATGTTGTTTTGTTGCATATTAATTTTTTAAACAAATAATTGAGTGCCTACTAGGTTGAGAACTTTTCTAGTTTATAGGGATATATTGGAGGAATAAAAACAGGTAAGGACATTATCCTCAAAAAGCTTACATTTTAGTGGTAGAGCAGGATCTAGCAAATAAATTAGCAAATGAGCAAGAAATGACCAGATATAAATGTGCTGCAGAGAATTATAATAGACTGACATTTGTTGAACACTTATGAGCACTCATAGTTGGACTATGAAGATTGACCTCAAAAATTCCTCAAGGAATATGTCAGAAGCCTTTGTTTTTGATGTGTATAGAAGAAAGATAAAAAACCCAAGCTGGACTCTTTATACTAGTAATTTCTGTGTTCATAGCAACTAACATAATGACTGATACATTTGGAGGTAAAAGATTTATTTTTTAAAGATTTTATTTATTTACTTGAGAGAGAGCAACTGAGAGAGAGAGAGAGAGAGCCCAGAGGGAGAGGGAGAAACAGACTCCCCACCGAGCAGAAAGCCTGACGCTGGGCTCCATCCCAGGACCCTGAGATCATGACCCTAGCCTAAGGCAGACACTACCAATTGAGCCATCCAGATGCCTCCAAAGATTTTTTTTAATGAATAAGTGGAAAAGTTTTCAATTGTGAAAAATAGTAAGCTCTCGAATTAGATCTTTGAAGGGATAGTATTATAGGTTGAATTGTGCCTTCCCCCAAACATAATATTTTGAAGTCCTAAACCCCAGTACCTCAGAATGTGACCTTATTTGTGAATAGGATTGTTGCAGATGATGTACTTAGTAAAGCTGAGGTCATAATGGAGTAGGGTGGGCCCCTAATCTAGTATGATGTCCTTATAAGAAGATGACTATGTGAAGACTGGTACACCCAGGAAGAATGCCATGTGACAGCAGAGGACTGGGATGAGGCATGTATAGGCAAGGAGAACCAAAGATGGCCAACAAGCCACCAGAAGCTAGAAGGGGCAAGGAATAGTTTCCTTACAGGTTTCATGGAATCATGGCTTTGTGGACACCTTGATTTTGGACTTTGAGCCTCCAGAACTGAGGGACAATAAATCTTTGTTTTAAGCTACCCAGTTTGTGGGACTTTGTCATCGCAGTGCTAGGAAACTAATACAAATAGGCAAGTGGTTTTTTTTTTTTTTTTTAATTTAATACTTGTTTTAAAAAAAACTTTTTATTTTAAAATAAATAGAGATTCACAGGAAGTTGGGGGAAAAAAAAAACAGTACAGAGAGGTCCTCTGTGTCCTTCACCCAGTTTCCCCCATGGTAACATTTTGCATAACTGTGATATGATATTAAAACCAGGAAAGTGACATTGGTACATCCAAAGATCTTAATCTGATTCACCAGTTTTATATGCGGTTAATGCCTTTTTAGTAACAAAGAGCAGAGATGCTTTCAAGCTAAGTGAGATGAAATGTTTTATTTTAAGGAATTTTCAGAGGACTCTGTCATTAATTTGGTGTTCAGCCATAAATATGACAATCACATTCCACATGATTACTTTTTCTGCCCCATTGCAAACAGGAAATGGTGTCTCTCAGTTGAGGTTCCCAAGAGAAGAATCTGAATAGATCAAATTACCTTGTCTTTCCAGGCTACAGATATCATAGGTCACTAGCCAGCTGGTAGATGCGTTCCTTGAGAAGAGTGTCGTCTTGGCAAAATGGGCTGTGGTTAGGAGTGTCGGTAGCCTTTGGCTCACTGAGTTCAAGTGTGTGGGTTAAAGAGTGTTCTGTGAATGAGGTTTCTCTGGGGTAGATAACATTAAGTTAAATATAGTAAGAATTATACAATTTCTGTGCTCCAAGCCCTGTTTTCCATCACTCCCTTCTTATTCTCTTTCCTTCTGCTATAACTTTCATCCATTTCATGCCATGTTGTTGTATTTAGCTTTGAAGCCAAGGCACTGGATTTACTGTTTATAGATGGCCCTATGTGAAACACCTGGAATATCCTCTGAGCAATGACAATATGAAGAGAGGTGTTTAGCTGATTTAGAAATATACTGAATGCTTTGCTTGAAACAATCACATTATTTTATGAATGTTTTGTCTTTGGGAAGGCATTAACCATGTTCTCATAGATCTAGAGATACAGTTTTTCTCACTTGACTAAGTTTTAATTTTTTTTTTTTAAAGATTTTATTTATTTATTTGACAGAGAGAGACACAGTGAGACAGGGAACACAAGCAGGGGGAGTGGGAGAGGGAGAAGCAGGCTTCCCGCGGAGCAGGGAGCCCGATACGGGGCTCGATCCCAGGACCCTGGGATCATGACCTGAGCCGAAGGCAGACGCTTAACGACTGAGCCACCCAGGCGCCCCTAAGTTTTAATTTTTAAAGAAATACATTTTTCTCTATCTTTTCTATTTTTTATATTCTTCACAAAGCCATGCTAAAAAAATCTCACCCAAGAGTTGGAGTTTTCCAAAAAATTAACCAGTGTTAAGTGTGGGTATGTTCAATTCATTGAAACTCAAAACTAAAAGTGTATTTGGGAATTAAAAAATTCAACCTCAAAACAAAACCCTGAGAAACAAGCAAGATATTCTAATGGTGAAAAGAGCCCTTGAACCAGAATAATGTTTACCATCTGATGTCCTAACGTGCATGAAATACAATATGTGTAGAGAACATCAAGGAAGTTATTAACCCTAAGACTTACAGTTGTCTTGGACCCCTAATGATTTAATTGTATTTACTAAAGCAAGGTTGCTCAACCGTGGCACCACTGACTATTGACATTTTGGGCCTGATAATTCCTTGTTGGGGGGGTCTTTCTTGTGCATTGTAAAATGTTTAGTAGCTTCCCTGGACTCTACTCACTAGATGCCAGTAACACCATGCTCCCCACCCCAAAGTTATGACAGCTAAAAATGTCTTCTGACATTGCCAATGACCCTGATGGGGTAAAATCATCCCTGACTAAGAGCCACGGAGCTAAAGAGTTAAGAAAGTAAACAATACCCCTTTACATGGGCTAGTTTGCTTACTGAGTATAGATTTGAGTGATCTACTTATGCCTGCCATTTCAATTGCAGTTTCTCTTAGAAAAGCAATGGTATTCTAGAAAATTTGGTTTGAATCATTTGTTTGTTTGAAAGTTTGTGTCTATTAGTGGGCTTAATAGAAAAATCTTCTTGGGGTGCCTGGGTGGCTCAGTCAGTTAAGCATCTGACTCTTGATTTCTGCTCAGGTCGTGATCTCGGGGTCGTGAGATGGAGCCCAGCATCGGCTCTGTGCTGGGTGTGGAGCCTGCTTAAGATTCTCTCTCCCTCTCCCTCTGCCCCCCCACCCTGGCCCTCTCTCTGTCTCTTCAGTATATCCACACTTGCTTCAAAAATATGAGCTGAATTTGAGCATCTTTCCTCTAAAGGGTTACTCTTTCAGATTATTTTTGAGATTGGAATGCGTAAGGTGTGACTGTAGAGACTGAGAAGGTTGTCTCCTCATGAATGCTATAGAATGCAGGAAGTGGGCAAAGATGCCAGTTAGCTTAAGCTGTTGGACGTGTCCATTTCTCTTGTGTTCATAATTGTTGCTTCAAGAAATAACACCAGTCTATGGGTCCATTCTTACTGCCATTTTTCAAAAGGTTGTTAGTGGTTAATGTTCTTGTGCCTGTGTAAAATTATTCCTGATTAATCTTTACTCACTGTACACTTGGGCATCAGCAAAGTAGTGTGACCTAGTCTGTGCCAAGGTCACTATTGAAACATCTAGTTGTTCCCTTCTAGCAGTAATAGAAAGTGCACCTGAGGAATCTGCTATAAAATTTAAATATTCTCATCCAGGTTTTATCATAGTTTTAAAAACCCACTCTCAGGCAGTGACTATATGTAGCCTACTCTTTTTCCCCAGAGTGAGGGGAACAAGGGGGTTGCCTCAAACAATAAAATTTAAACTATTTTTATTTTTCTAGTTTGTCAATCTGATTATTTTCTTTAAAAACAGAACACCAATAACAAAAATGTGGAATGCCTTTTCTTAATGAAGTTACAGGAAGAGAACTCTAGTGTTGCCATTATTTAATGTATTCTTACATTTATGGAAGAGATTATAGCATAAAAGCTAGCCATTTACTAAAAATAAGGCCACTTTATGCATTGAAAATGATATTTTCTGTGGTTGTACTTTAATTTTTTTCCAAAATATATTGGAATTTCTGTGGATCACCATCAGTATTTTGAAGTATTTTGGGGTTATCCAATAATTAAGTCGAGAAAACAGACTAAATGGGGATTATGCATTGGCTGTTTTCAAGGTAACAAATAGTAGATATTAAATATCCAAATGCCTTAATACCTCCATATAAATGGCAGATAAATAAGTCCATGATAACTGAGTTATTTATAAAGAAATTTTAGGTGATTTCCTCAAGAGTCTCCTTGTCTCCTTACTTCTTTCTGACTCCCAGTAAAGGTAGGTATCACTAAGAATGGAAACCTAAAAACTTAGTGTCACTATTTAAAGTTGTTTCCAGTACCCTCATACTGATGCAGCACTGTAAATCAGGAAACTCCTGTTTTATTTTGAGACACATTTCTTAGTCATGGCATTGGCACATGTTTAGGAGCACTTCCCTAGAGTTCCAAAACTTGTTTTTAAATACAAGATGAACATATGCCAACTTTCAGCCTTGAGGGCAACCTTTTAAAAAAACATTAATGAATTAGAATTCCTAACGCAACAACATGATTAACTTGTAGAGTCAAAGAAAAATTGATTCAGAGTAGGATTATATCTTACATGATAGTTTTATTAAGATACTAAAATGCTTAGAACATCTCTCTTTAGGAAACTTTTGTTATGTAGAAATTGGAAACAGATCAAATGAGGTTAAATTAAGAAGTAGAACCCAGATGTCAGACTGGTATGAGCACATTGGTCATTTGATGGGTCTTAGGCCCTCCCTAAAAGTATTTAGTGGACACCTGTGTGTCAGGTACTATTCTAAGAACTTGGAACACAGCCACAAATAAGGCAGAGACAGTTCCTCCCTAATGGAGCATAATCAATAGGTCAATAATAACCTGTAAGGTACTAACAGTTGTCATGCAGAATGTATAATACCTTGTCAGTTGCCAATAATTACACTGAAAAAATAAAGTGAATGGGTAGAGAGTGATTGAGTGAGTGTATGAGAAGTATTTCAGAAAAGGTGCTCAGATACCCTATGACCCAGCAATTGCACTACTGCGCCCAGTGATGGGTATTAAGGAGGGCACGTATTTTTTTTTTTTTAAGATTTTATTTATTTGAGAGAGAGAGAATGAGAGACAGAGAGCGCGAGAGGGAAGAGGGTCAGAGGGAGAAGCAGACCCCCCGCCGAGCAGGGAGCCCGATGTGGGACTCGATCCTGGGACTCCAGGATCACGACCTGAGCCGAAGGCAGTCGCCTAACCAACTGAGCCATCCAGGCGCCCGGAGGGCACGTATTGCATGGAGCACTGGGTGTTATATGCAAACAATGAATCATGGAACACTACATCAAAAACTAATGATGTACTGTATGGTGAATAACATAACATAAAAAAAAAAAAAGTGCTCAGAGATATCTTATTTCTGGAGTTGACATTTGACCAGGGACCTGAATGAAGTGAGGGAGGGGGAAAATATGGGGATCATGGGACTTTTTGAGACAGAAGGAAGACAGGGAGGATCAAGGCAGGATCAAGCTGGTTCAGGAAGACTGTGGGTCTGTCACTAAGTGAGGCAGATAGGGATGGGCCAGCAAGGTTGTATAAGGCTTCATAGGCTTTGGTGAGTAGGTCATATTTTACTCCTAGCACGATGAGAAGCCACTGGGGGCTTTTGAGAGTGGTTTAATTTGTTATTAGAGATCATTGGATGCCTGTGGTAAAGGATGAACATATCTGTGACTATACTAAAAATCGTTGAATTATACCCTTTAATTAAAATTTATGATTTGTATGTGAATTCTACCCCAATAAAATGTGAAAATAAAAAATCACAAGTTGGTGTGTGAACAATAGACTGAAGGAAATCAAGAAGAGAAGCAAGAAGGCCAGTTAAAGAACAGTTTTGGTAGTTGAATGACTAATTTTGTGTCAGCTTGACTGGCCATGGAGTGTCCAGATAATCAGTTAGACATTATTACATTATTCTGCATCTGTCAGTGAGGGTGCCTTTGGATGAGATGAACACTGGAATTTGGAGATTGTGGAAAGCAGATTGTTCTCCCTAATGTGGGTGGGCCTCATATAATCAGTCAAAGGGCTGACTACAACAAAAATGTCAGTCCTCCTGTGAGTCAGAGGAAGCTACTCCTGCCCAACTGCCAGAACTAAAACATTGGCTTTTCTTGGGTCTGGAGCTTGCCAGCTTTGAAACTGGAACTTACTTTCAAATGGAACATTCCATTGACTCTGCTGGTTCTCGGGATTCTGGACACGCACTGGAAGTAGACCATCAGCTCTCCTGGGTGTCCAGCTTGTAGATGGGCAGATCACGGGACTTCTCAGCCTCCATAATCACATGAGCCAGTTCCTTAAAATAAGTCTCTTTCTATAGATATATGTATCTTGTTCTGTTGTCTAGAGACCTCTGACTAATACAGTGGTTCAGGCAAGAGGTGACAATATTGGGAATGGAGGAAGTGGTCAGAGTTTGTTTTGATGGAAGACCGTGTAGCGCCTGTAGGTATAGGTTGTAATACCTGTATGTAGTGCCCGTCAATCTGTAATAGATTGACAGAGACGCCAGGGTCTTTGCATCAGTAGTTTATTGAGATAGTAAATAAGAAACCAGAGGGTTGGTGGGGGGAAGAGAAGAATCAAGGGAGAAGCTAGAAACTGAGGCAGTTTACATACGATTGCAGATTTGTAAATGTCAAAGTGATCAGTATCAATCTTAGACATTGTTCCCTGACAACATCCTGAAAAACATGATTAAAGTGATGGTTTGTGATTGTTTATAAGAAAGAACATAACACTAGAAGCCAGTCTTGTCCACCACAGACAAATGCTCTAAAGCAACATATTACTGGGCTGGTCCCATGGAAAGTCCAAGAGACCAGCTAGAGGTCATAAAATGGCTCATGATGGATTTTGTTTGACTTCACTGTTTTTGCTTATTTCTAAAATTTGAGCCAAAATTTGCATACCCTTAGATTTCATGTAAAATCCTAATCTCTGGCTTCTCCATGAATGTGGCAATAGCAGGCCTGCATTCGCCCAAAGCAACCATTGTATGGGGCGTCCTGTGGACAGGATAGGAGTCTCTGCATTGCTTGTTCTCTGGTCATTTCCCTAACATGATGCCCATTTTATTCATTTATGGTTTATTCAGTCATTTTACCAGCCTTTCTCTTTTAGACATGTCTTCATTCCTGCAAAGTGTCTGTTGTGGCCTTGTTAGAGTCAATATGGGAAAAAGTAGACCAGGTAATATCTATAGGTGAAATCTTAAATAGTTGGATAAAAATGCTCCATTTTAAGGAGCTAAATGGAAATCCATGTAAACATGGAGAGAAATTTCTGCAGTTTGCCTTAGGGCTTTGTCCTTGCACTATTTTCATTTATTTAAAAAAAATTTTTAAAGATTTTATTTATTTATTTGACAGAGAGAGAGAAAGAGAGCACAGGCAGGGGGAGCGGCAGGCAGAGGGAGAAGCAGGCTCCCCGCTGAGCAGGGAGCCCGACGTGGGGCTTGATCCCAGGACCCTGGGATCATGACCTGGGCTGAAGGCCGACGCTTAACCAACTGAGCCACCCAGGCACCCTTGTGCTATTTTCATTAAAAAAAAAAAAAAGCTGGAATGAGAACATAGGAAATATATTTAGTCCTCTTTGTGGATGTTAGAACAATAAGGCATAGTTAATGTACTGAATATAAAAATCTGCAGTTAAAAGTGATCTAGAGTCATAAGAGTCCAGCCATTTTATATTATCTGCAAACTTAATTATGCATTTTATGCCTTTATCCATGAAACCTCCCTTGATAGAATCGCATGATTTTTATTTCAGATTCTTCATATCCACCTTAGTTTTAGTCCAAATTTCACTAGCCTCCTGGTTCATTAAAACTCACAGGACGGGCGCCTGGGTGGCTCAGTTGGTTAAGCGACTGCTTTCGGCTCAGGTCATGATCCTGGAGTCCCGGGATCGAGTCCTGCATCGGGCTCCCTGCTTGGCAGGGAGTCTGCTTCTCCCTCTGACCCTCCCCCCTCTCATGCTCGCTCTATCTCATTCTCTCTCTCAAATAAATAAATAAAATCTTTTAAAAAAAAAAAAAAAACTCACAGGTCGTCTTCCCCGTGAACTGTGATGTCACTGTGAACTGGCTCTTGCTCTTGTACATCACAGCCAGCCAACGGTATGTTAGAGATGCCACAGCGCCGAGTGCCTGTGGCCCTGTAACAAGAGAAGTAGGTCCACTTACTGACCACTTGCTATATCCTAGAAACTGCCAATCACATATCTGTTTCCTCAGTAAATCTTCAAAATCACTGTTACTCTCATTTGGCAAGAGGACCATTGTTAGTGACCCATCACGTGATGACCTGGACAGTTAACCACATCTGGAGTCCTGTTTTGAGTTACAGATGCTTGCTTTTTTTTTTAAAGATTTATTTATTTATTTATTTGAGAGAGAATATGAGAGAGAGAGAGCATGAGAGGGGGGAGGGTCAGAGGGAGAAGCAGACTCCCTGCCGAGCAGGGAGCCCGATGCGGGACTCGATCCCGGGACTCCAGGATCATGACCTGAGCCGAAGGCAGTCGCTTAACCAACTGAGCCACCCAGGCGCCCCAGATGCTTGATTTTAAGAAGGCAGGACCTAACAAACAGGAACCTGTCTGTAGGGAGGTGTGATTGTTGTCATAGGCGGAGTGGCTCCCAATAACGTTCATGCTCTAATCCACGAACCAGCCGATGCGTTGTGAGGGGAGGGAACACTGGGTTCCAGGGAGAACTGACGTGTAAATCAGTTGACTTTGAGATGAGGAGTGGATCTGGGATTATCCAGGGGAGCCCAGTATAATCCTGAGAGTCCTCATAATTGGAAGAGAGAGTGGGAATTAGTTGGATGGCAGTGTGATACTCAGGCTGATGCTGCTGGTTTTGAGGGTGGAGGAAGGGGCCTCTAGCAGATGGAAAAGAAGAAAGAAATGGATTTTCTCCTAGAGCCTCCAGAAGAAACGCAGCCCTGCCAACACCTTGATTTTAAGCCAGGGAGACTGATTTTGGACTTCTGACCTCCAGAACTGTAAGATAATAAACTTGTCTTCTTTTCAGCCACTGACTAGTGGTGACTTGTTTCACTTGTGGTGAAAACGAATCTAGGAGTTAAGAGCACAGACTCAGGGATTGAACTGCTTGGTTTGAATCCTAGCTCCACCACTTACTGGATGACCTCGGGTTAGTCACATACCTCTTAGGCCTCAGTTCCTTCATGTGTAAAATGGGAACCAAAAGACTTCATAAGCTTTTTTAGTGTGAACTGGAGATAATTTGTGTAAAGGGCCTCAGCATGCTGCCTGGCATTCGGTAAGAACTCAGTGAATGTGAACTTGAGAAAATCAGCTATTCAGTGGAGGGCCAGCTGGGACAACAGGAGAACTGAAAAATGTCACAGAGGGACAAGGGGTGTTGAGAAAACCAGGGATATTTGAAGAGAAGATGTGAGGTTGGGGCAACGTGTGGACTGTATGAGGCAGGAGAGCTAAGTAGCTAAGGGGCTCTTGTGGGAAAAAGACGAGATTTAGTTCGTATTAAGTAGGCAGATTTAGGATCAGTGTTTTACAATTACAGCGAGGGAGTCTTTGGACTTTTTTGACATAGAAATGACTAAAAGTGAGTCAGCCTCATAAAGCAAGGAGTCCCCGGGGCTGGAAACGCTAAAACAAGGGCTGATGACCCAGACGCGTCACCTGTAAAAGTGACTCTCGGCAAGGGGATAGGGGCAGTTGCACTGAACGAGTGTGGATTCCCAGCTAGCCCTAAGGTTTTACTGTGCCGTTTTCCTTCGTTAAATGTGCTTTACTGCTTCACATGATGTGTTTTGGCATCATTATGACATACTTCTTTAAGCAGTTACGTATTTGTTTTACTTTGGAACAGAGGACACAGATAATTTGACGACAGAACGGTTTTTTTTTCTTTTTTTCCCATTTTGTCCACCCACTTTTGGCAACCCCCAGTCCGGTCTCAGACAGAACTTCTTAAGCCTCTATTTCAGCATTCTGTGTCCCTTTCCCCTCCCTCCCTCTCTTCCTTCCTTCTTCCTTCTTCCTCCCTCCCTTCTTTCCTTCCAACAGAGTAGGTACGTGTTAGAACTCCTTCATTTCTGATGTATAAAGTTTAATTCGAACACCATGTAAGACTACCTTAATCCATGCTGCAGTTTGACAAAGACTGTTACTGCTTCTGTGTGGTTAATTGTGACCCAAGTTGATTAAGCATTTCAGTAACCAGCCCTTCAGCAGAGCACGGCCCTCATGCCTTTGACCTTCGGCTGCCCCCGCTTGCCAGGGCTCTGTTCTGCCTCTCCGTATGGTTTTTGCTTCTCCTCTGCCAAGCAGTGTTGGAGAGAAGTATGCCAGCCGTTTGGTGATTTATCATGTATAATCCCCTGGGCCCTCAGTGTCACTTGGCAATTCCTCTTTTTATTTATTTATTTATTTATTTGAGACAGAGAGAACGAGAGAGAGAGCACATGAGAGGGGGGAGGGTCAGAGGGAGAAGCAGGTTCCTTGCTGAGCAGGGAGCCCGATGCGGGACTCGATCCAGGGACTCCAGGATCATGACCTGAGCCGAAGGCAGTCGCTTAACCAACTGAGCCACCCAGGCGCCCCTTGGCAATTCCTCTTAAGCATTACTAGTTGGTTCTTACTCCTCTCATCACATGTGACAAAACTTGACTGTCCTCAAATCCTTTGCTATCAGCCCATGACTGAGGCTCTTTGCAGAGAAGCAAAGGAAAATGTTCTGTGTACTTTTCTCACAAATAACTACTGAAGTTGGATCTGTGTGTTTACCTACATATTGTAATTATCCCTTGCAGGTCTTAGTAACACAGCTTACATTTATTCACTAAGCCATAAATAAGAAGATGAAGTCTCTAATAATAAAGCTAGTGCCACTGATGAAAATTGCAACCACACCGCTGTCTTAATGGAAACTATATAACTAAAATGCACATTTGGATATATCGTGGTCACTCCAGCGCTTGGGAGTTGCTTTAAAATAATTTTGAATGATCACAATTAGTGTATCACAAGAATGGAATTTGAGTACTTTTGGGGATGGCCCAGTGGTGAGCTCCGTAATCCCCAGGTGATTGCTGCTCATCCTAAGGAGAAACCCTGCTGTAAATCCTAGTTGGAAATATTTTCCTTATTTTGTTATTGGCCAGAAAACTATGTCTGTAAAGATCCAAATCACCTGGAGGATTTTCTTAGCATGTGGATTCTGACTGAGTGGGTCTAGGGTGGAGCTAGAGTCTGCATTTCTAACAGGCTCCCAAGTGATGCTGATGGCATGTGGACCCCATGTCGAGTACCAGGACGCTGGGACAGCTTTTGCCCAGTTGTGTACATGAGCCTCACCTACGAGGTGATTGTATGCTCCCTCGAGAGATTCTGATGTGGCTGACTGGGGACTGTTATTCTCACGCAGAGACTTAGTTCAGTTTCTCTGCCTCAAACAGTGGTTACAACCTCTTGATTGTTGGCATATACTTCTAACTTTTTGTCACTGTTAACTCTAGGGACAGGAGACAGGGGCTTTGGTGTTATATTATAAATAGAAAAGGAATTGAGGTCACCAAGTCTCTTGGCCTTCAGATAAATTGATCTGCACCACCATGTGCCCAGGTTCAGAGGAATTGGATGATGTGCTCTCTTTTTTTAATCAAAAAAATCTTGCCTGAAATAGGCATAGAAAGGCAGAGTGAGCACACAAGGAACATTTGGTTCACGATGGGGCCCACGTCCAGGTGATGTCATTCTGGCAGCTTTGGTTTAAGGTGGTGACTGTAAGGCCCTTTTGCCTATACTCTTTTTCAGAATTGGTTACGATTTTGATCTTATTCAGGGCTTCTGTAATAAATCTCTTTGTCTTTATTTAAAGAACCCATTTTTATTGATGACAGCTCTTGACCCTCTACACTCAGGAAATTTTTGCAGAAGTAGGTCTAACTGGTTTGATACTGTGAGTAGACATTCCCCATTTGCTGTGACATTTAAGGTTTCTTGATACAAAGTATTCCCTCTGTAAGTTAGAAGTCTTGAAATTTTATCATTTAAGATATATTTAAGAGAAATATATAAAAGAAACATTTTTTAACTTCCTCCAAGTAAAAATGAAAATGACTTTGTTCAGCGAAAGATCCTAGGGAGGTATAGCATAGACTTTAATGAGGATTTAGACTTTTGTGTAACAAAAATGGTTGAATGTGAAAGAGAAAAATGTATACCATAATGCCATTTATGTAAATGAGATACATAAGTGAATCTGCACTTTAAAGGACATTTAGATTTTTAAGCACATTATAGAAGGCACCTTTAAAAAATAATTTATGGAGGTGAAATTCACATAACAAAAGTAGCCATTTTAAGGTGAACAATTCAGTGTTTAGCAGCCACCAAACATTTCCATCCCTCCCAAGTAAAATATCTTCCTATTCTATCCTCCCTCTCCCCAAACTCCTATCAGCCACAAGTCTGCAGCCTGTCTCTAAGGATTGATCTATTCTGGATATTCCACATAAATGGAGTAGGTAACATTTGTGTGTTTAGCTTTTCCTTAGCATCATGTTTTGGGGGTTCATCCATGCTGTAGAATGTATCAGTACTTTATTTTTATGGGTGAATAATATGCCATTGTATGAATATATCCCAATATGTTTATCTGTTTCTGTTCATGTACATGTTTTAGTTGTTTCTATCTTTTGACTATTGTGAATAGTGCTGCTATCAATGTGCACGTACATGTACTTGTCTGGGGAACTCTTGAATTCTTTAGGGTACATTCTTAACACCTTTTAGTGAACAGCAATGGGAGTGAATGGGGGCATGCGATGAGGAGAAAAATATAACAAAATGAGAGAGCCCTTACATTGACTGATATTTAGGAGCTTGCTAAAATATATTAAATCGGGCACTTGGGTGGCTCAGTCATTAAGCATCTGCCTTCGGCTCAGGTCATGATCCCAGGGTCCTGGGATCGAGTCCCACATCGGGCTCCCTGCTCGGCAGGAAGCCTGCTTCTCCCTCTCCCACTCCCCCTGCTTGTGTTCCTGCTCTCGCTCTCTCTCTGTCAAATAAATAAAAATAAATAAAAATAAATAAAAAATTTCCCCAAACCATATTTTAAGATCAAATACTTCTCATGGGCTCCAAACCCAATTTACCATTAGATGAACATCTTGATGTGGATGTCTGAAACTCAACATCTCTAGAACAGTTTACCTTCTTCAAATTGATGACTATTCTTTGTTCTTTGTATAAGTATGGTAGCCAACTTTTACAGTGGTCCCAATGATTCTCACCTGACACTCCCCTGTACATCACACCTAATTAGGTGTTCTGGCTGAGACTTCCAGATGGCGTGTGAAAGTGCTGCCTGACTTCCTCTTGCTAGTGAGAATAAAATGTGGGACAGCAAAGGATAACATGATAAACTAGAGGGGCACAGGAATTGCTGGTTTTCAAAACTGCCAGCCTCTTTAGTCAGCAAATGACACTAAAATTGAGAAATAGCTTTCAGACCAAAATCAGCCTTGGTGCACTAGCAGGAAAACAAGGTCTGAAGGTGAAGCTGAGGCTGAGGCGGTAAAATCCTTTAAGATCTTGGAAAGATCCAAAGTAGTACCTTGGAAGTCTATCCTGTCAGGCAGTAGGTCTTCTAAGAGCATAAAGGTGATATCCCTCTGTCCTTCCAGCAGACCAAGACGGACAAGGGCTTCTTTTAAAGGGATTTGTGGGTGTGGCTTTTGTCTAATGAGTTTAAGTCCAATAGGACTCATAAAAGTATTGAGGGCATTTATTTGCAGAAGCACTGTAAAAGTAGACTGAAAAGGACAGAGGATTACGAAATTAAAAGACCTTTAGTTCCCTGAACTTTTATAGCGAGGAAGCCGACTGAAAGAGCTACGTACCTGTGAACACAAGCTACTTTTCAAGGAAGTAAAAGGTGATAGTAAGGTGGAATCAGGAGTCCAGAGGGTAAAGCAAAAATCCATGAGGAGTTTGCTGGCCTTGAATCCTAATGAAGGACCTACCAATCTATGCCTTGTAGGGTTTCTGTGGATCAGTGACTCCTGTGTACCTTAATTTCTCCACACTTTGAACTAGAATATGTCTAGAGGTTACCCTACACCACTCTATGTTGGATGTGGGGGGGGGGGAGGTGACTTGTCACTTTAGTTCACTGACATTCACATTGAGAGGAACTGTATTCGAGGGCTATCCTTAAGGATCTACAGGTGAGGAGCCTCGTGTAAACCTGGATCTGGTTTAGATGAGATTCCAAACTTTGAGCTCACCTTGTAAAGGGGGTAGCATTTCCAGGGCTTTGGGAAAGGGTTAGTGTATTTTGCATGTGGGAGGGACATGAATCCTTGGGGCTAGAGAGTAGTGAACTGTGGTACCTGGTCCTCAGTGATCCCACCTCCTGCTCTTTATGTCCTTGTGTAGTCCTCCCTACGTTGAATAGGGCTGGAAATAGTGATACAGGACTTGAAGAGATAGGCCAGGAGATACTGCAGGTGCCATCTTACTTGTTTTGGGATCATTCATTCTGTCCGGCAGCCTAATGGAGATGTCTGTTTGGTAAAGAACTGAGGCTTCCTGCCAATAACCAGCCCCAACTTGCCAGCTCTGAGGGTATCATCTTGGAGGTGGCTTCTTCAAGCCCCAGGAAGGTCTTAGATGATTACACTCTGGTCTAACATCTACAACCTAGTCAGAGACCTCCACGCCAGACCCATCCAACTTGGGTTACTCCTGAATTCCTGACCTTCAAAAACTGTGGTATCATAAATGTCTGTTGTTTTAAGCTGCTAAGTTTTGGGATAACTAGCTCTGTAGTGGTAGATAATCAATAGAGGTACCCCAGTGGACTAATATAAACCTGGGAATATTGGTAAATTTTTGTGGATTCCTTATCTTTCCTCAGTTGTGAGCAAATAGTGTTCCTGGCTCACTAATCTCTCTCTAATTTACCCTCGCCCCCTCCACCTGTTATGATTAACTCTGTAATTGATTCAAGGCTAAGGGGTGGAGAGGGTTTGGGGGAGAATATGAAAATCTTAAGCCATCCTGCCTTGTCTGTTTAAATAGTCTGCTTTTATTCATGTCCTAGATAAATGACTCTGAAAGGAGCTCTTGCTGATCTCCTTTTGTTTTGTTTTTGTGAAGCCACTTTTGGTCCTCAGTGTGTAGAAGAGCAGAAGCTTGGTGCAGGCTTTTGACATGAAGTATTGAGGGTTGGGTTAGAGAGGGCGGGCTTCCCTCCTCTTGCAGAGAGCTGTGTGCCCTAGGGAATGGGGTACAGATCCAGAAACTACTCATTTCACAGATGAGGAAAATGGGGCCAGAAAGGCTGATGAATGTTTCCAAAGCCACACAGTTGGTTAGTGGCCCAGCTAACTTGGAGTCCTGGCTAACAGTCCAATGAGAAGATGTTTCATGCTTGTCCTTTGTTTTTACTTTATCTTTGCTGGCTTCAAGTGCAAATGATCCCATTAATGAAGACTTTTAAATGCTTCCCTTTTAATATGTTGAGTGGGGTGTGGCTTCTTTATGTTCCAACAGATACTAAAAGTTTATTTTATAATTTTGTATCTCCCCTTAGGCAACTCTCTGCCTAGGTCTTTTGAAATCACAAAAAATAAATTACCAGTGGGCTCAAGTCCAGTAAGCAGGATTTACGTTGCAATTCTGATCTTAATACAACTTGTTCCTGCTGCATATGCTGCTGTGGGGCCTTGTTTGTAAAGTTTGTCTTGAGCATCACTGAACTCTTTAAAAGAAACTGCTTTTTAATGTAATGGCTTTATTTAAAACTAGAATTTAATCATAACCTATTTTTATTGTCTCTAATGAACTATAATCACTCTAGATTTGAAGTGGTTTCTTTCTAAATTAGGTGAATGGGTTTTGAGGCAAATGGGGCTTTATTTACTTTTATCAGTAGGTACATATTTGTCAGCCAGATGAATGCTATTATGTTTTTAAAAAACACGTGAAGAATTATTTTCGCTGTCCATTCAATAGGTTTACTTTCAGTTTAACTTTGTCATAACGTTTTAGAACATTTTAAACATTCAGAACCAAATTGAATTTGTGGGAAGACTTTTTTTTCTTTTGTCCTCCTTCCCTCCCCACCCCCTTTCTTTTTGTGGGACTATTCCTAATGGTTTGTTTTTCCTCTTCAGAGATGTGCTTTTCTTCCTCTGAGATTTGGGGTACTAGGACACCAGCCATTTGTTCTTGTCTGCTTCTCTGAAGGCCAGTTTTAGAACTGTTAATTTGAATAATTGAGTAATGAGATAGTATAGGAAATTATGTGAGCGTAACAAAATGATCACTTTTGCTCTTTCTGGAATTTTGCCAACATGTTATTCCCCCCTTTTTCCACTAAGTCAGATCGAACACTTCCATTGAGTTGTTCAACTTTTGACTTATAAATTCTTTTAATCTTCAGGCTCTTATTTAAAATGATCATGGATTGCACAATAGCCAAATTATGGGAAGAGCCCCAGTGCCCATCAACTGATGAATGGATAAAGAAGATACGGCATATATACACAATGGAATATTACTCAGCCATCAAAAAGCATGAAATCTTGCCATTTGCAATGACAGGGATGGAACTAGAGTGTATTATGCTAAGCCAAATAAGTCCGAGAAAGACAAATACCATATTATTTCACTCATATGTGGAATTTAAGAAACAAAACAGATGAACGTATGGAAGAGAAAGAAAAATAAGATAAAAACAGAGAGGGAGGCTAACCATAAGAGACTCTCAACTACAGAGAACAAACGGAGGGTTGCTGGAGGAGAGGTGTGTGTGGGGGGGGCTGGGCTAAATGGGTGATGGGCATTGAGGAGGGCACTTGTTGGGATGAGCACTGGTGTTGTATGTAAGTGATAAATCACTAAATTCTACTCCTGAAACCAATACTACACTATATGTTAATAAACTTGAATTTAAATAAAATCTTGGGAGAAAAAAAACCAATCATGGATTTCAGCTTTCAGTTGTGTAGTTCACACTGCCTTCTACTTATAGTACACTAAAATAACCTCTCATCTCTACAAATACTTAGTTTTGAATGTCCCTTAGTCCCTAGTAGTCAGTATTGCTTTTCTTTTGCCATACATTTGCTTACCCTTTCCCTAAACCCCCTCACTCTCCAAGAATCCATGCTGTTGAATTTAGCTTCTTCATCCTGGCTTCTCTATCATTCCTTCCCACTTTGCTGGGCCACCCTGTCTTTTCTCATGGGGATGAGCTTCTCCATATGGGACAGGAGTAATTGTCTTTCTCCAAGGGGCACGCTATCTTCTGGTTCTTCACAAGCCGTTAGGGAGGTGAGTTTTCAGGAGGCCCTCTCTCGCTACAGATGAGGTGGGGCCAGTGTTTACAAATGCTTGAACGTGTGTTGGCGTGCTAGCAGCCCATTCTCTTCCCCGAGAGTCCTAATAAAGAGACGGTAGAGTCCCCGTGAGATCTTCACAAGCTCAACCTCCTAAAAGAGAAGAGGGAAGCTCAAGCTGATTCTGCTCACCAAATGTGCGTCTGTAGTAGCCAGTGTTTGGGCAGCAGTTGACAGGAATGAAAAGCATTGGTTTGTGAAAGGAGGATTTTGGTTTTTGAAATTAGCTAGGAGGACAACCTAGATTTTCATTTTGTTGGAGGCAGTTCCTGAAGCAGGTGCAGGGCGTGAATAATGTACCACACCTAAACTATGTGATTTGGCCAATGAACATTAGGCTTCTCCTGGGTCCTATGGTATGGTTTCCCTGTCTGTCAAGAGCCGGCTCAGCAACCGAACCCAGATTCCAGGTGTGGTATTCCACAGTCGTTCTGCAATTTGTAATCATAGAAACAGAATGTTCCTCCTCTTATTTCTTCCCTGCCAACAGTTTCTGGGTGGGTGAATGTCAGTAGCTGGAGTTATTTTTAAAGAGGAGAGGTGAGGCTTGTCGTGCAAAGCTGAGAAGAGGGCGTTTGTTTGCAGAGCAGAGCTGACATCAAAGTGTAGATTACTGCTCAGTGGCTAGGCACTTGTCCTGTAACAGGTAATGTTTAACGTGCCGGTCACAAAGATCACAGAACAGCGTATGCCCGGGCATAAGCTAGAGCTACCGTTTATGCTCTGCAAGACTGAAAGGCTATACATGCCCGTGTAATTAAAAAAAAAAAAAATGTATGCATCGGTCTTGCTGCCTCCTTTTTTGCCGGCTGTAATTGGACTTTGAAGCCTAGAAGTTCTATCATAAAAATTTGTACCCTTTGTTTGAGAGAGAGCTCGGCTAAGCAATCACTTTCCACTTCTTTTCACAGGATAATATAAACGTTTTTTTGAAAGCTTGTGAACAGATTGGATTGAAAGAAGCCCAGCTTTTCCATCCTGGGGATCTACAGGATTTATCAAACCGAGTCACCGTCAGGTAAGTTTCACTGGTTTGTTATCTATTTTTTTCAGCTCAGGGCTTGTGGCTGAAGTGCAAAGAATTTCTGAGATTTTATGATTACTGAAAAATCGTTCCTCTGTCTTCCTCTGTTCTCATTCCAAAACTGATTATTTAAAAAATAGCTTAGGGACTATGAATGTGAAGCTGTCTGTGATTGAGACCATCACATGTTGTTGTTTTAACTCTCTGTACAAACTAAAATGGTAGTTTATAGTTTAATGCTTGTCCAACATGGTAGTGTTTGGTTGCTAATAGTGAGGGTGCATGTTATAGAGTGACTTTAGAGGTTATATTATAGTTTACAGAGTAAAAAGGATGATTTTAATGTTATCTTTATATTTGGAATTAAGACTAACAAAAATGAGACTGGGACAGTGGTTAAAGAGACTTTCTTTTGTAATTTGGAAGGCAGCGATGCCTGGCACCAACATGGAATGCTAATGACCTTGTCAATTGTGGATGATTTCTAAAAATGAACTGTTTTTCACTATTTTAATAGTATGGATGGGAAAGTGAAAGTGGGGGTGAAAATGTGTGCAGGTGTCTCTGTTGTGTTTTAGATGGAAAATGGTGTCATGTAGGAGTGTGTGGTTTCAGGAAATCTGGTTTTAAGCTCCTATGGGATTGTTTTCCCCCCCCTATAAATCTAATTTGCTTTCAGTGAATCAGAATAAACTTGTGTTACCAGATAATCGTGATAGGAAAATGATTTAATTTTGTAGAAATGACGACCTCTTTATCATGGCCCTTAAAGCTAGTTAATATTTTTTAAAAGGAGAGAATATAAATGCCTTATTCTAGCTGTAGAAATAATAGAAATGGAAAGATTAGTTTCTACCATTTTAGACAAAGATTTAGTTTATATGGTTGATATCCTATTGTAGTAGCTTTAAAGCTTTTTAAGAATTGATGGTAAAATCTTAAAAATGGCCAATAATTTTTCTTAAAGAAAAATAACCATGTGTATAAGTATCACAGTACGCATGGTCTTTTAGTAGTAAAAGCTAAAAGTCCAGATAGAATTAATTCATCTTTTCAAAGCCTAGCAGTACATATTTTTAAACGAACAAGCCATTTTGGACTTATATGCTTCCAGTTCTGTTGAATTAGCATTTCTAAACTACACAGCCTTGGTAAGTGCATATATGGCAGGGATGGGTCTGTCTGCATTTCTGATTAATTGGAAGATAGCTTGTTCCTAAGTTTCATCACCAAAATGGCATGTTTACTTCTGCGGTGTTGTGAGGTCATGCTTGATATCCATGAAAAATAACTGCATGGATGACTTTGTTTTATTTTTCCTGATCAGCCTTCTCTTGAGACTTATCTGATGGGCAGAAAAAGTTTTCACTTAGAAAGTGCTTTATTCTTAATGAACAGGGACAACTTAAGGAAACCCCCCCTCCCCAAATCATACTGTTTTGAAACTCTGTAGCAGATGTTTGAGCAGGCTACCGATTAGGCAAAACATGTTTGTTGGCTTCTATTCCAAGAATGCTCCTAGCAAAACTTGCCTGGAATCTGCTTCATGAGATGTTGGGTCGAAAGCGTTTAGGAAAAAAATCAGTACCTGGGCTCAGTCTCGAGGGAAATTAAATCACTGACAAACTGAAACTGGGAGGTCACGTAGTTAGAGCTGGAGTAGGAAGTAAGCAGAACAACTTGTTTCAGTGGAAACCGCAAGTTCATAAAGGTGTGCCTAGGTAGTAGTGGCAGGAAAGCCTGAGAGCCTGGACTCTGCTTAGGAACATTTCCCCTGATAATTCCATCTTGTTGGACCAAAGAGCCCAGGGCTTGACCTTGGGTCTGCCGCAACGGAAGCCTGGGAGCCTCCCGGTTATGAGACTTGAGCGAGTTGACAAATGGCTTATTTAAAAATGTTGGCTATGGCTCTTCTGCCCTGAGACTGCAATTTTATAAAAGGAAGCAAGTTTATGGGAAAGCAAATTATTGGTTACTAAATATCCATGTATTTCTTAGTTTTTAGTTTTCTTATATAATGTGGAGACTTCGGTAGGTCAGATCTCCTCCTATCATTATTGTAGATTAAAGGACTTGGTGTTGGTTAGACTAGTGGTTTTCAACTGGGAGCAGTTTTGTTCCCCCAGTGGACGTTTGGCAAGGTCGAGAGATAGTTTTGTCAATACAGTTGGGCTGGGAGTGCTACTGGCATCTTGTGGGTCAGGAATGCTGCTAAATACCCTTTAATGGACAGCACAGTCCCCGTAACAAAGAATTTTCCAGCCCCAAATATCGGTAGTGTTGAGGTTGAGAAACCCTGACTTAGCCTTAAAATTCCTTATTTCCACTCTGCCAGCAAGCTAATCATGTGGAAATGAAGGCTACTGGCTGACTTTACATTCTGCTAAAATGTAACTTTTTACTTATATTACTATAATCATTTATGTATTTCCGTGTTAGCATGTTTGCCCATTTAAAAAGGAAAGCTCATTATCACTTGAATGTGCAGTACTGTGTCAAGTAACCTTGACATTATTTGCTCATCTGTATACATTAAAACTAGCAAAAATGGGGCGAAGTACTCGATTATTTTAAATGCTCTATTGGAGCTCATCTGCTAAGACTGCATGAGCAGTTCGTAGACGAGTGTGATCTAACATGCGTGTTTGTATGACACACAAAGCAAATAGGAGAGGACAGTCGATAAACCTCCATGCTGGCAAACATGAGGTATTTCTTGTTAGAGGGCAGCAGTGATTTAAAAAAAAAAAAACAACAACACAAAACCCAACCCCTCTCCCCGCCCCCAAAAAACATGGATGGCCCACGGAGCCGGGAGAGTTGTGTGGGGTAGGAATGAGGGGCGGAGCAGAGGCAACCAATTTAGAGAGATATTGCTAGTCAAAATTTCAAAAATCCAGACCCTAACTACAAAAACTTATTTTCCAGCAACTACAGATTTGCAATAAAAACTTTTCCACTGGTCAAACAGAACCAGGGTACTCTTTATATTTCTATAATTATACATATTAATACGTGATCTAAATTTTTTTTTTAAAGATTTTATTTATTTATTTGACAGCAACACAGGCAGACGCTTAATGACTGAGCCACCCAGGCGCCCCGTGATCTAAATTTTCTAATAATTACTTCTTGTAAGAAGTAGTTTGAACTTTTCCAAGTGTGTTTGAATTATTTATTTTGGGACTGCATATACTCAAGTATCAGTTAATACTTTTAATTTTGACATTCCTGACTTGAATGAGTAGGATCCATCTTGACACTTTCTTTTCCCCAACAGGAAAAGCAAGTTTGTGAGTTTGCCTTCATGAATTACGGTAGATTGAGGTTGAAGTTACCCTAGGTGAGATGTTTACTGAGGCCATGAAATTTAGCTTCTGTACCAATGAATAACGGCATCATTATTATTAACCATTTCCTAAATGTCCATACTGAACTCAGAAACACGATCCACAGAGAAGAGGTGGTGTGACTCGTATGGAGCTGTCTTTGTACGCTTTCTATAGAAGGCCTGGAGCAGAGTAAGCACCGTGACCCCAGCATCATGCCACAGCGCACTGGAGAGCTCCGATAGCAAATGTCATGCTCTTTGGGGTGGCATCTGGTCACTCAGCGGCACCGAGCAATTGCTTGTTGTAGAAAGCAGCTCAACAGAGTAGTCTGGAGGTTGTCCTGTATTAGAGGAACCAAAGTTGGCAGAAAGGCAGAGTTGAATATTAAAGGTTTTAACTTTATATTTTTAGCAACTTGGCTCCGAAACAAAGTTCCGTATTTAAACCATTGCCCTAACGAATTACATATTGAAATTTTTAAGCTGAGAATTTGAACAGATTGTAAACATGTTTCTTCTTTCTACCCCCTTATCATTCCAATCCAGTTTATAGCACTTCCTTAGATGCATTCTGTTCATAATACAATTACAGGATGGCCATGCTTTTGAGCACGCTATTGCAATTATGCAAAGAAAAATTATTTTCTAGTACAGACTCACTCTTCCATTTAGGCTATTAATATTTTAGGTGTAAATGGTAATTTTAAATGTTTCAGTTTTTAAAAGATGTCTATCAAAGTGAGGGTACAGAAACTGATTTTTTTTTTTTTACACATACTATTTGACAAAGGAACAGTAGTTGGAAACAATTAGTGTTACCATATTTCCCTCATGAAAATAAAGGAGGCTCAAAACGATATTTTAAGGATTTAACTGTTCTCTAGAGCTTCAAAAGGATGCTTGATTTAGTGGCAATACTGTAAAGTCATTTCTCAGAAATATGGTTCCCAGATGGCACTCGAACAGCCTGCCAAATTGAGCTTGGGATATGAATGTGTATGTGAGTATTTATTTAAGATTTTAATTCATGTAAGTAAAAATATACCTACTCTGAAGTAATTTTCATAATTTTCTGACTTAAACCTGCTTTTACTTTTTTTTTCATGCCCTTCAAATGAGTTTCTCGACATCTTAATCTGTTTTTTTTTTTTTAATAATGACATCCAAACTTGGATCAGTAACTTGAGCATGGTGACTTCCACCTGTCAATTCATGTTACCCTTTTAAAAATGTTCTCTTCCTACCCAGCAATTAGAAGGGAATGAAACAGAAAGGAAGTTTGCACTGCATGCATCTCTATCCCATTCAGCGATTCTCTGGTGTCAGGTAGTGACTGAAAGGGGGCATTAATTCTTTTGGGTTGCCAAGACTCTGCTTAAGGCCAGAAGCAAAAATGTTTGGACATGTTTTCAAATGGTCTTTAATTGCAGGGTTAGATTATCGAAGAGTCTGCTTAGTTGCAGAGAAAGGTTGTGGAGTAAGAGGGTGTGTCCCATACTGGGACAAAGCTATAAAATAACTGAAGATTTATGTAGTATCAGTTTCTCTCTATTTCGAGTTCTTAACTAACTTCTCGGATAGTTAAATAAGTTTCTGCATGCCAACTCTCCATCCTCAGGTCTTCACTCCTTTAAATCCCCAGAGCCGTGGGGCCTGATTGTGTCTCGGCTTGCTGGGTGAGGCTTGATGATGTGGGTTTTTCTGGCCCAGGGTCTTTATATTCGAAAGTAAACTGATGTATGTTTGTTGCTGCAGAGTCTCACTGGGCAGCTCATCTGCTTAGCAGTTGACATGAGTTTGTTCATGAGAGAATAATAGAATTTGCTTCCCTTGACCAGCTAGCATTTGTTTTATAACAAGGTCCTTCAAGGGTTGAATCAAAGAGGCAGATTGTTGTTGAAGGGATTTTCCTGTCTTCGAGATTATGACCTGTAGGGCTGCATATGTTGAATTAATCAGACTTTTAACGTTGCATATGCTGTTATATCGGTAGCCCCGTCAGTCACTTTTGAAACTGAGAGCTTCACCAGTAACTAGAGGTGTTAAGCATTGCTTTGCTCTGAGTTCCTTGATGTATTCTGGTATGATTTACCTGATCATTTGTGTGAGGGTATGCGTGTGAGGTGTGTGTGCTTCCATGTATTTTGGGAGCTACAGAGGAGAAAATAGCACTTAGTTCAGTAAGGGGAAATTTTGGTGTCAGAAGTAATTTGCTTGGGGCGCCTGGGTGGCTCAGTTGTTAAGCGTCTGCCTTCGGCTCAGGTCATGATCCTAGGGTCATGGGATCAAGCCCCGCATCGGGCTCCCTGCTCCGCGGGAAGCCTGCTTCTCTCTCCCACTCCCCCTGCTTATGTTCCCTCTTGCGCTGTGTCTCTCTCTGTCAAATAAAAAAAAAAAAAAAAATCTTTAAAAAAAAAAAAAAGAAGTAATTTGCTTGTTTGTCACATAACGAACACTGATTGGGCATTTTCTCTGTAGCACCTAAATATGAGGTTCCCAGGAACCACTCTTACCAGTCAAAATACCGTGGAGCCTACGCTTAGTGCGGCTCCCATTATATTTAAGGAAATGTCCCCGTAAGTTCACAGAGTACATTGTTTTGAGATAAATGCACAGACTTCTCTGAGTATACAGAGATGAACAATCCTTTCAACTTTTAATCAGGAAAACACTTTAATGGGAGGTGACATTGATTTCCCATCTTGGCTTTGAAAGTACTTTTGTTTTTATCTACATCTAAATTTTCCCTGGACTTGAGACTATTTGAGGACAGGGACAATTACATTATCCCCTTATTTCCTTACTTCCTGACACCTTAAGTGTTAAGTGTTTATTTGAAGATTGTATTTTATTTGTTTGTTTGTTTATTTAAGTTTTTAATTTTTTTTATGATGTTCAGTTAGCCAGCATAGTACATCATAAGTTTTTGTTGTAGGGTTCAGTGATTCATTAGTTGCGTATAACACCCAGCGCTCATCCCAACACATGCCCTCCTTAATACCCCTAATTATTTTGATTGCCTGGACATTTTAAAGCCAGGTTTTTTTTTTTGTTTTTGTTTTTTTTAAGATTTTATTTATTTATTTGACAGAGAGACAGAGAGAGGGTACATAAGCAGGGGGAGTGGAAGAGGGAGAAGCAGGCTTCCCGCTGAGCAGGGAGCCCGATGCGGGGCTCGATCCCAGGACCCTGGGATCATGACCTGAGCCGAAGGCAGATGCTTAACGACTGAGCCACCCAGGTGCCCCTAAAGCCAGGTTTTGAAGGTGGAAACTTCTTTTTTCCTTTGTCAAATTTTCCCTCTTTCAAAATTGCATGGCAGATCTGGCAAAGCAGCCATTGATCTCTTGGTTTTAAATGCCTTTTACTTATCATTCCAGAATAATATGTAGCATATTACAACATAATCTAAAATTGAGACAATGTAAAAGAGGAATGTGCATTTACCTCAGTGTGTAGTACACTAAGATGGAAACTTTGGACCTTGTGCCTTTCAGAATAGTTGATGGAAGTCTTAATTTCTATGCTAATGTACAAATGATAATCACTAATATTTAATGGACATTTGAAGGATGTTCTGAGCTTGCTTATAGGAAGTTTTAGAAAAATTTTAATATTTTCATATCATGATCACAAGTCACTTCCATTTTGTGAAATTAAATATATGCTTAGGACTTTCGGGTGGAAAAATATGTTGGTTATATAGGTAGTTGGAGTAGTTCATAGAAGTTCAAGGGCAAGAAATAAAATTTTTTAAAAGGAGGGACCAATATTGGAGGTAACTTCTTAGAAGGAGTCCTAAAAGTACTTCAAGAAATGTTGCCAACAAGTTTATAGTAAGCCTCATTCCTTCCAAAGTCAAGCTACCCGCCTTGGTACCTCTTACCTTTGCCTAGAACACCAAAGCCAGTAAGAAAAAAGTCACAAATTACCTTTGACTTTGATATGATAACTTTGACTATGGCATGATAACCATTTGAAGAATATGAGCACACAGAAACTTGAAAATTTCTTAACATTTCATTTGAACTATTTCTACTACACTTTAGCCTGTGTTTCTATCACTTTCCCCCAGGATGGAACAAAAAGTTCAGTCAATGTGCATCAGTTGTCATGAACAGATAAGCATCTAGGATGAGAGCAGGGCTTTAGGTGTCCCTTGACATGGGTTTAATCCCATCCCATTCAGTCACTGGGTAGCTGAATGACCTTAGGTTACTTTTCCTCCCTGTGATAACTGCTTCTCCGTGAACAAGACGGATATCACTGCTGCTTTCTTGGAGCTTAGCAAGTAGCCCCATTTGGGGGATACCCCTACCTCACAAAGATGTTGTAATGATTACAAAGTCAGGTATGTAAAGTGTTACATGTTTGGCATACAGTAGTGCTCAATAAATGGTGTTGAATTATAATTGTGATCATTTTCATAATTTGGCTCTCCCTTCTTGACCCTATGAAGATACATGTCCCCTGCAGAAGAACATGGAGGAAAAGAATCTGGCTCCTGGCTCCTTAAATTGTGACAATTAGCTATAGGCTTTATTTTTTTAATAAGAATTTAAGCCTTTTTAGACTTAATCCCTTCTTTTGATTGGGAGCAGATATTAAAACAGGTATGTTTTTCTGACATTTATGTGTAGTCAACTTTTTACAGTTTATTTTGTTAGACTAGCAAAGCTGGAAACCAGAGAACAGATAGCTAAGTTATTTGCTCTTGCTCCTTTATATGTGGGACCAAAAACAATTTTTTTTTTTTTTTCTCTTAGAGAGAGAGAGCATGAGTGAGTTGGCACGGGGCATGATGGGGGAGGGAGAGAGAGAATCTTAAACAGGCTCCATGCCCCTCGTGGGGTGCAGTCTCTGATGACCCAAAGATTATGACCTGAGCTGAAATCAAGAGTCAGACACTTAACCGACTCAGTCACCCAGGCACCTTGGGACCCAAAACAATTCTATTACCTTTTATGAGAACTCAACTTTTTGTATATTTTCTGAATTGTAAATGTTAGTTTGATTTGCATCTTTTTAAAAAGTTTTGTTTCCATATTTTATATAAAATCAGAATCAGTCTATACACAAATCCAAATCTAAAACTTTATCGTTTTCCTCTTATCATCCCATTTTTTCCCCTTCATTTCCATGAAAAGTCTGTCCTTTAGGCCATGAGGAGAGGAAGTTATCCTTTGGATAGGCAAGATCAGACACTGTTCTCTGAAAGGCTTTTATAGGGCTTATGAATTTTTTTTGAAAGGTGTTCATAAACTTTAGGGAACTCCAGTGCACACTCCAGCCATGTTTTCCACCAGACAGAAAACTTAGCTGCTTCTTTTGGGCATCGCCCATTTGTTTTGTCCATCAAAAGGCTACTATACTAACAGCATAAAATCTTGATTATATTATCTAAAATATTTGTGGTTTTTACCCTAGACACTAAAAATAATCATAAATAGCAATAGGCACTATTTGGGAGGTCAAAATTCTTGCTACTTACTTCCAGATGTATGCAATGGGAGAGAAGTCAAGAAACTAGGAAGCACACTTTTATGTTAATACTCTTTGACATAACATAACTTGATTTGTTTTTAATTTTTACAAAGAGCCTTCCTATCAAAAATGTTAAATCGATTGGGTGTTAAGTAACCTATTGCCCATGTATTGGTTATTTTTAAGAGTTTAGGTTAATGGAGTAGAAATGTTTTTAGGGATAATTGCCCAGGTATAATTTGTCATGTTGAGCAGCCTTGCCCGGTGAGAGTGGCTGCTGGTGAACTTAGACATACCTTTTTTGAGTATCCCTACTGAAGTGACCATCCCAACTGAATTGTGACACAGGGTAATGTGTTCTAACTTTTTCTTAAGAGCTTAGTGCCATTGCTTCAGATACCACTGACCAAATATGTGCAGTAAACCTAAGAAAACACGTTTCAAAAAGGGTTACTGAAAAGCTTGATTATCAGTTGAACAAGGATTTTCTCTGTGTTTTGAGCAATTTGGGGGAGAAATCTTTAAATAAATATCAAGTATCACTTACTACATTTTGCTCTTTCATTACATTACGATAATATGTTCTGTACTTTTTTAGTTGACTGAGACACGGAAATAATCTTCAAAAGAATCAATGTATCTGGGTAAACAATTTGGCTGACATGTTACTAGATTACTTTTGGCTTAATATCGAGAAGGAAAAATATCTACTAGATAATTATCTCATGCTCTATTTTGTACATAATAGTGTGTAATTCACCTATAGAATGTGCAGGAGTGCATACACACTAAATAAGAACATATGTGAAAATTTGTGTAAGGCTTAAAAGAGTGAAGCATCAGATCCTGAGGGTCTCCAGATCTTTGTTTATTTTGGTGATGAATTCATTATACAAAGGGGGTTGGTCCCTGTCTTAGAGGAGAAAAATCAATAGTATGACAACTACATATGGGTGTCCAGAGGATGCTGATTCCAGACTATTAAGAAATTGAACTGTGTATCTTTTCTCATACTTCCCATTCTCCATTTAATTCTACTTGCTAGAAAGAGGCAGGAAAAAAAGTCCTTTATTAAAAGACTGTGACTTCCTCGGAGGTAAGCCTTGGGCTATTGGAACTGACCTGAGGGGCTGATGAGGGTGGGTGGGTGAGTACTAGCCTGGGGGTATTGAGTCCTTTCACCTGTAGACCTTCTATCTTGTGGCTTGTCAACCACATCCATCAGATACTTAATATTCACCGTGTACAGATCCTGAATCTTGGGTGGGTACAGGTAAAAGAAGTCCTCCTCCTTTTCTACCTCAATCTTAAGACCCAAAGTGAAGAAGATGAAATGCATTGTGAAGTCTTAGTGTTTGCTTTTGTGTCTCAAGGAGCACTGGCATGATTTATAGTTGGCGACTTTAAGGGAACGCTGGGTTTGGAGGGATGAAGTAGGTAAGGAAATCACAGTGCTAGAGTGTCCAGAGTATCTCAAATACTCAATTAGGTTTAGACAAACCGGATAAGAGTGCTCAGGCACTGCTATTACATTAATTATCTTGAACCCAGTAACAGCCCAGCCACGTATTACCATTTTGCTTCTGTTTTGCTTCCAGTGGGTGAAGTGAAATGAGTCAGAAGAGTAACTTGTTTCGCTGTATGACCTTGGACAAATAACAGAGCTAGAATTTAAATTCAGGGGGTGTCTTAGCCTAATTAGCTTGGACTCCTTCCTCTATATTGTCAAAATAGACTTAAACAACCTTAAAAAAAACTTGCTGCTATTATTTCTAGTGCTATATGACTGAAATTGTCTTGAGTTGTTTTTTAACCAGACCAGCTAGATCCGAAGTGGATTTGTGTATGTGATTGGTATTCCCTCATTTGATACATGGCAAGTATCTTTGTTTTATGATTTAAAATTTTTTTCCTAGTTTGTGAGCCATGTAACTTCAAATGGATCTAATACTACAATATACCATCAAATTTCAGATCACTAATAAGCTCTCCTAATAAACCACCCGTGTGCCTTAGAATAGGAGAAATATGCTACATGTATGGTCTTAACACTGGTTAGTTGAAAAACAATAGGTCTTTGGATTTTACTGATATGTGCACATAAGTTTTTAAGTTTTATGATTTTCACACAGACATTTATGAACGTTCAGTTGTATTTGCCATGATAATGGAACGTTCCTGTTAAAGCCGTGGATTGTAAAACCTTACTAATCTCAATTGCTCAGGCTCACGCTACCACACTTTGACCTTTGTAGCACTGGCATGGAAAGTATCTTTTAAAATAGAACTGGTAAGTAATTTATTTAGCATAATTTCTTACCAATTTTTTATGCTCTGTTTTACTTGTTAAAACCAAACTAAATTCTGACTCCCTCCTCCAAACATTCTTAGCTGCTTACTAAAAATATATAAGATGGAAAAGATTATATATAAGATGGGATCTTTTTATTATGGTTTAGGTCATTGTATATTAAATCTCATAACAAAATCCATAATTATAAATAATTTGAAGTCTTGTTTGAAAGTCCAAATTATAAGAAAAAAAGATGAATTATAGTCCTGTTACCTAGTATAATGGATTAAAGAAAGCTTACTTCAGTACATCGCCCAAAGTCCTGCTATCAGTGTAGCCATTGGAGGGTTAGAAACAGGTGGTGAGCACAGAGCATCAAGTGTAACAATAAATAGCACAGTCTGATTCCAGTAAGCTGAAACCCCTCTCTCATTGCAGAGAAGAGTAGGGGATCAGATAGTGACTCAGAAAAGCAAAGTCCAAGAAATGACTCAAGCACAGAAGCACTTTAAAAATTCCTTTACCAAGACTTAAGATAAATGGAGCAATCACTTCTTTTCCTACCAAGTCATTAGAAATTATTTCTTACTAGTTCTTAAACATAAAGCATCAGGAGTAATTGCCTTTCATTAGTAGGAAGAAATGTTTATTAAGCTCCTCCTTTGTGAATGGGATGTTTTAGACTACCAGACACGGATGAAAGTCATAGGAGCCCAAGATATGGACATAGGAGAAGAATATAAGGAAAATTTTCCTTTTAAATAACTGGTGGAATGGGTCTGATGCAATAATAGAAAACACTTGATTTTTAACACTAGTAATATGTGAAGAGGAAAAGTCCTGTTTATGAGAGAGAAGGTGGAGGAGAGTAGAAAGAAAATAACATTTGAATGTTTTAGTGTAATCTAATAACCACTTTGTAAGATAGGGGGGTTGCCTGATTTTACAGATACGGAAACTGAGAAGTTCAGTTGCTTGCTCAAGGTCACATGCTTAGTTCAGGTGGGAACCCTCATTAGGACTCCTAACCCAGTGTTCTTTCCATTATAACGTTCTGCCTCTAAAGTATGCCCTAATGAAAGATATAAAGATTGAATAAAGGACTTTTTTTTTTTAATGTGTTCATATGTATTTGTCAGATATGACCTCCGTGAAGTTGGTTGGGTAGGGAGGAAGTTTTGGATATACAGAAGAATTTGTAATTTTTAGATCCTGTGGGTAAGAAATTACCCAGACTTTTTTAGAGGTAGAGTGGTGTAAATAAGTGCTTCTCAAACTTTGGTGTGTGTATAAAACACCTTAGGATCTGGTTCAAATGCAGATTCTGACTCATTAGGTCCAGGCAAGGCTGGGATTCTATATCACTAGCAAGCTCTCAGGTCATGACAATGAGGACCACACTTTGAGTGACAAGGATTTCGGCATCAAATGCTGGTGGTCACACACTGGAGTGAAGGTTTCACAGAGTGCTGGGGAAGATGTAAGGCTTGAGTGTGGATTGAAAAGATGAGCGGGATTTGAGTGAGGGGGGAGGGACGCAGGGAGATTGGGACATTGGTACAGAGTTCTAATCAAACATTTTTCGGAGCCTTTGGGATGTAAAACAATGAGTAAAGTTAAACAAGATCTCTACTTCTGAGTCCCTCATTTTTTGGGAAGCGGAGAGTGGTAAGCACAAGGAATGCATTTCCAGGCCAGCAGCTTGGAGGCAGGATGAAGGATGAGTTGGGCCCAGTTTGAGTGGTATCTTGAGTATCCTGGCTAGAGAGTTTAAGTGTTATCTCCTAGGTAATGGGATTATTTCCAAAAGCTTTTGAGCGTAAGTTTCCAATTTTTTTTTTTTAAGATTTTATTTATTTATTTGACAGAGAGAAAGCACAAGCAGGGGGAGCCTAGGCAGAGGGTGAGGGAGAAGCAGGCTCCCAGCTGAGCAGGGAGCCCGATGCAGGGCTTGATCCCAGGACCCTGGGATCATGACCTGAGCCGAAGGCAGACGCTTACCCGACTGAGCCACCCGCGCGACCCAGAAGATTCCAATGTTAAAAGCAGAGATTGAGAAGGATGGGGTAATGAAATAGTGCATGAAGTAGATTGAGCACTAGGCTGGAGGCTTGGAGAGGGGTTAGGAAATTGTTGGATGGTTTGATAAGGATGGGTGTTTGGATAAGGATGACAACTGCTGAAAGCCGTGAAAATGTAAATTTGAAATGCCAAAGATGTTCCAAGTAAGACAAGATGGGGGTTGATTAGTATGAAGGAGCTAGAAGAATCCGCTCTTGAGCTTGTGCAACCACTAGCAGAAACAGGAACGGAAGATGGAAGTGAAGTTTCAGCACATTGCATTGGACAGGACAGTAGAGCATCCACACAGAAATGGAGTTGTCAGGGTAATGTTCAGAAATTATGGCTGGCTATGTCGATTTGAGAGTCCTCTGTGAAGAGCAAACAGGCATTTGTAGGGGAATAGCCCAGCTCTGAGGAAGTGAGGGTGGAGAGGAAGTGTAGCTGGCTAAGGACTCCTCTTCCTTTTCTTCTCTGCCCACCCCCCCCAATCATTTATGCAAGTGCCTCTGTTTCTGACTCCCCTATTCCGTTGACCTATTATATTACCTCACTTTCTATCTGTGCTGCGTATGCTCTGGGTAACTGTAGCTTTAACCATTCTTTCCTTCGTTTAAACTCAAATAAAAATTCCCTTGTTTTGTTAAAGTTCAACTTTGTTTTCTGTAGCACCTTCTGGAAATGTGAGGCCTGATTCCTTATCCTGGGAATTACTTTGCTTCGGAAAAACTGGCAGTGGGTGTGTCAAGCCTTCCAGAGAAGCATCATGGGCTTGTCCTCTTGACCCAGTTGGATATTCAGATCGGTTTAGAGAATCTAACATCACTGTCTGTCCTGGCCTTGGGGTCCTTACTTTGTGAATATCACTGTTTGTGGGGCCAGTGTCAGCCGTACCCAACCCTATTCATTTACTCTGTGGATTCTGCTACACAATGAGAGAAAATTGTTGTTTGCTTGCTTTTCTTTCCTGTCCTCCTCTTTTAAATCCAAACTCTGTATTTCCCACACACGACCATTCAAAAAAGAATACGTACAACTCCCAGCAGAACCCTTTCAGGCACATTGCATTTAAATTCATACGACCAAATGTATTTATCTTCCCGTTCCCCCTCCTTGGAAACCCTCCTCCCAAACAACAGCACTAAAAACAAGCCTACGAAGTTGACAAAATGATATCTGATTTAGCCTGAAATTTTATAATCAAAAACTACTTCCAGGGGCGCCTGGGTGGCTCAGTCGTTAAGCGTCTGCCTTTGGCTCAGGTCGTAAACCCAGGGTCCTGGGATGGAGCCCCGCATTGGGCTCCCTGCTCGGCGGGAAGCCTGCTTCTTCCTCTGCCACTCCCCCTGCTTGTGTTCCCTCGCTCGCTGTCTCTCTGTCAAATAAATAAATAAAATCTTTAAAAAAAACAAAAACAAAACAAAACAAAAAAAACCTACTTCCACTTCTATCTATCAAGTTTGAAAAACAAAAAAATACAAAAATATTTTAAGGCATGTGTGCCACCAGGGTATTTGATTCAGTGTATGATAAATGTATGTATGGATGAATAGATGAGTTCAACAAACATTTATTGAGCCCCTACTATGTGCCTAGCACTGTTCGAGGTATTGGGGATTCAGTTTCATGGTGAAAAGGACAAGGCCTTGCCATTCTTAGGCATATATTCTCATAGAGAGGGCAGATAATGAATAAGATAATGTGAGATGGTGATAAGACTACGAGAAAAACAAAGGAGAGGGCATGTCTGGAAGGTTCTTTTGGATACACTATTTTAAGCATATGTGGAGATAATATTTTACATGCAATAGATTTAAAAGCACTAATAAAACTGGAATTAATGTTTTATTTGAACAGTATCATAAATAATTTTTGGTATAATTATCTCTTAAGAAAAGTTCACTGAATTGAAGCTTTAGTGTGCTTTAAGAATCAGAAAGCAGTATGCTTGAAACTACTGTAATACCTTGTGTCAACTGACCTCGAATAAAAAAAAATTTTTTTAAGATTTTATTTATTTATTTATTTGACAGAGCGAGACACAGCGAGAGAGGTAACACAAGCAGGGGGAGTGGGAGGGGGAGAAGCAGGCTTCCTGCTGAGTAGGGAGCCCAATGCAGGGCTCGATCCCAGGACCCCTGGGATCATAACCTGAGTTAATGACTGAGCCACCCAGGCGCCCCTAAAAATGTTTTTTAAAAGCAGAAGGGCACACTAATTTCTAAAAGTTGGGGTCCATTTGTGTGTATACATGAGTCTTTTCCTTGTCAGCGCCTGTACTCCCAACTTGGTGAGCTGCTGGCTATCTCTGATCAGATGATTAGATGCTTATGGTATGGATTATGCTTATGGATTTGGTATTGTCCACTGCTCTCCTCACATCTTGTGTGTAAACTTGAACTGTGCATTCACTTACGAACCCACCGTGGCTGCTAGTCTACCATGTCACTACCAGGCACACCCACAGACTTTCAAGGCATTCTGCCTTCTGATTACTTTTTGGTTATCCACCTTCATTTTTTTCCCTTTCACACAAGCTTTGTCAGTTAGGCCAGCTTCGTCTCTTTTGCTTCCCCTAGACAATCACTCTTGGAGTCCAGGCTCTATCTTGCTTCATCCATGAAGCCCTCCCTCACTAGGAGAAGAAGCCAGATATTTACCAGTCCCCGTTCAGCCAATATGGCCTATGTGGGCATTGGCCAGTTCCCCTACCTCTTTGTCCTTTGATTTCTTTACCTGTTAAACGGGGTAAAACACTAATACTTGCTGCATAGGGACCATTGTGAGGATTAAATGAGTTATTACGGGTAAAGAATTTAGATGCCTGACATATAGTAAATACTTTATGTTAGGTATCTAATTATTAATTACTATTGGTACTTTTTTATGGTAAAATCTTGGACTGCTCTTTGTTCTCTGGACTCTCATGGCTTGTACAATCTACATGACAACATTTTTCTTTCATTTTTTTACTTGTATGGTAAATACTACTGTAGTATATCTAGAGCTAGGTGGAATTAAAAAACACTTGGTGAATGATAGAGTAGGTAGGAGTGTGAACACTGGGGGCACAAAGAATACTTAGAGATGGATCTTACCCACTTGCATGAAATGTGAGAGGAGGGGATAAACCCAAGGTGCTAAGAGAAAGTACCACTGAGTTGCTGCTCTGTTTTGACTCTTAGATAAGACTTAATTTATGGATTTTCTCATGGCAGTATTCTTTATTGTGGTATGAATACTTAGCATGAGATCTACCCTCTTGCCTAATTTTTCAGTGCACAATACAGTGTTAACTATAGGCACAATGTTGTTACACCAGATCTCCAGAACTTCTTTATCTTACATAACTGAAATTGTATAGCAATACACCGTACAGCAATACACCATTTCCTCCTCCCCCATTCTGTGGCAACTACCATTACACTATCTGTTTCGATGAGTTTGACTTTTTTAGATACCTCATATAGATGGACTCATGCAGTGTTTGTACTTTTGTGACGGGCTTATTTCACTTAGTATAGTATTCTCCAGTTTCATCCATGTTGTTGAACATGGCAGGATTTCCACTTCTGGGTATGTATCCCAAAGAACTGAAATCAGGATCTTAAAGAGCTAACTATACTCCCAAGTTCATTGCAGCATTATTCACAAGAGCCAAAATATGGAAACAACCCCCAATGTCTATTGATGGATGAGTGGATAAAGAAAATGTGGTGTAATACCTACAATGGAATATTATTCAGTCTCATAGTATTATTAATTTTGTATGCTCACCTCAGTTTAAATCCTCAGTCTTTGATTCCCTATAGTTTCTTAATAAAGATGCAGGTCAGAAATGCTTTGTGGTTAATAGTGTGGCTGAGTCTTAAGAAAGGATTGAAAGGATACATTTCTTAAATGAACTAAGCAATTTGATTTTATCCTTGGAAGAATAAGTGAGAAAGGAAAGTTAAGGCATCTGTCTGTACGAGGAGAAAGGGGAGGGAGAAACCCTTCTAGGAGACAGACCTTGGCATGTGTGGCCACATGGAGAGGTGTAGTAGAGGACTAGAGTGGTTTGGCTTGGAGAGAATGGTATGACCCAGGAGATATTCCTACAGACTCTATGCAACATACTATAATGGGAGAGGAAGGAACTCTAAATACTCTTGCCCTTATATACAAAAAGTTTTTTTAAATTGATATTTAGAGTAAACTAAGAACTCTAAGACAACTAAATCTAAATCTTAAGGGATGGAAGGCTATAGATGTAGGAATAACTCACGATCACTCGATATCCCTTGGATATTCGGATTGCCATGACAACAGTTGTAAACACGGGTTTCATTTTAACTGACAATATTCAACAGTGTTCTTAGAAAGAAGAAGATGAAAGCAAAAATGTTCGTTTCTGCATCCTAAATGTAAAGTACCTAAAACCGTCGAATAGCCCATTAATAATTTACTCTTGTTTTAATCTAGTGTATTATTAGGAATAAGTATTTTTACTATTTCTTTAAAGACTTACTTGTAAGTAGATACTTTGTCCTCCTAATTCTAGTGACAGTTGTATTAAAATATAGAAATAGGAAGAGCATTATTTTACCAAGAAGTTAGTAGTAAATCATCTTGTCTAAGGGTCTAAAGTCTTGTTTGTAAATAAATTCATTCATGAAATGAGAATTATGGAATCAGGAAGGACCTATCTTAGGTATACTTTTGAACTTTTAAATATTCAGCCCCCACTCCCAAATATATTGGTCATGATTCTCTTTCTCCTCCTCCACTCCTAAGTAAATAATTTGACAGTCTGGTGTGTGATCGTTTTCTTATGATCTATTGAAACTTTAAGAAATTTGGGGGTACATCATTTGAAAGCTTATTTTTATGTCAAAGATTGCTTTTCTGGAATGACTTTGATAACTTACTAATTATCAGTTACTTTGTGATTTCAAAGGCATTTTTAATTTCATAAGATATAAAAATTGTGGTAGATTTTCAAGGAGATAAATATTCAAAGATGTCAGCCTTCAGATCTGGAGCATGTTATCCCACAATTACAATCAAAGTAATATATGAGGACATCTACTTATATTGGTTTGGAATGCTTAGTCATGTCATACAGTTGACAAGTGTTCATTGTCTGATTTGGACTTACCAGAAGGGCCCTCTAGCCAGACCAGTAAGTCTCTATGTTGTCTTTCATATCAATTTTAAATTTGCAGTGAGAATTGTTAATTTTAGAAGTGCTTTTAATGAGTATTCCTTTGTAAGAGGCAAAACTCAGACTTTCAGAGCTGGAAGGTACTAAAGAGAATCTCATTTGATGTCCTTCTTCCACAGAGGATAAAGTAGCTCAGAAGAAGTCAGGTGGCTTTTGCAAGGGGCCACCCAGTGAGGTAAGACAGGTGTTCTGACTTCCGTCCCACCTCCTGGTTTGGGTGTAGTTATCTCCACTGGACCTCAATCCCTGCTTAACCAGAGCAAGGACTTGAACAAGGGTAGTATTTCATTCTACATGGTGTTAACCTTATTTGTTTCAATGACTGGCTGTTCATATTGGCACTTAATCTACATTTTAATTTATTACTCTATTTTAGATTTAGTGAACTGAATAAAATAAGAGCTAGAACGAAGTTTCTTTTTTTTTTTTTTTTAAGATTTTATTTATTTATTTGACAGAGAGAGACACAGTGAGAGAGGGAACACAAGCAGGGGGAGGGGGAGGGGGAGAAGCAGGCTTCCCACGGAGCAGGGAGCTCCATGCAGGGCTCGATCCCAGGACCCTGGGATCATGACCCGAGCCAAAGGCAGACGCTTGACTGAGCCACCCAGGTGCGCCTAGAACGAAGTTTCAAAAGAAACTACCTGCTTGAATCAGCGACCAGAATATGTTCACATTGTTTCACATTTTACCATGTAAAGAAGGGAGTTTACCAATGGCAATTTAATTTTTTGATGCAGCTACCATATATTTTCCTTTTTCTGTATTTTGCACCTCTTTTCAACGAATTCTGTTTTCGTGTTTTAAATCTGATGCCTTTATAACACTATTTACTCATGACTATTTTTATAGAAACTACTTTGATATTGTAACTTTTTGTGTAGGATTTTCTAATAAGGTGGCCTCAGATTCATGCTCATTTAATCTTTTACCACATTCAGATGAATTATTCCAGCATTATTTAATTCAGACTTCCTTACCTGGGGTAAACAAATTAGAGATTAGGCAATAGGAAAATATGTCTAGACTGCATGTATGTTTTTTTTTAACCAATTACTCTTTGCAGATGTAAAATAGGTATGCATGCTATGAGGAAACTATAAGATGAATGCAACAAAAGTAACTCGCTAGAATCTCCTGAGCAGTATTCCTTTAAAACCAGAAGGTGTTGACTTTTCAGAAAATCACTTCTATGCTTCTTGCTTCCTGAAACATTCTGTTCTGTGGACCCGAAGCGTGTTTTTATGCTTAAGTGTTCTCTTCTGGATCCCTGGGAGTGTTGGTGCTTATGGAGTGTTAAGTAATAAACTCAATGACTTTCCCTGTCCTTTAGATCCCTGGACCAAGACCTCCTGAGAGCCAACTCAGTGTGCTGTGACAGCAACAAGTCAAGTGCATTTTTATGGTGCCCTCTTAAGCATGCCTAAGCACAGTGAAGCATGTGAGGTTTATTCAGTGCACACTTGAAAATCATTGGCAGGAGTCCCAGGCTTTTCGCTTAATTTTGAGTTTCTCTGTGCTTTTTGTTCTAAATTCTAGTTGGGTGAGTCTAGAAGAATTATGTTGCATTTTAACTTCCTTTTTCAGAGAAGTCACTAAACTAGTTGAAACTGTAGTTTCAGTTAAAGATGTTGTTTTCAGTTTTGTGTATTTATAGGGCAGTGGCTCTCAATCATTAGCACGCATCAGGATCACTTGGAGGGCTCAGTAAGCCACCTTACTGGACCCCAACCCCAGTTGCTGATTCCATAGGTATGGAGTAGGACTTGAGATTTTTTTTTATTTCCAACAAGTTCTAAGGTACTGTGGATGCTGCTGGTCTGGAGACCATGGTTTGAGAACTTTTATCGTAGGGAATAAACCAGTGAGAACTACTCCAAAGAGAAGGTATGTGAAATTGTTATCTTAAGAATATTTTTACTTGTTTATATACTTAACAAAACCCCTATTATATGAATAATGTTTATAACAAGAAAAAGATTAGTCCTCAGAGTTCCTTTGGAGGTGGTGATACAAGTTCTTAAGTATATTAACATTAGTAATGTACGCAAGTGGATGAATAATGGTATGGCTTCATATTCATGGAGCTATTTTCTGTATACCCAGTGGTTCATACCTATAGGAGCTATTGGGTCTCCAGAGTGGTGGTGTTTTCGGGTAATGGCATTGTCCTGTGGGACTTTACTGGAAATCGACATTTAAGAATTAACTATGTGACAGATTCTGGGCATTTTAGGCTGAAGGAATAGCATATTTGGCTCTTCAGCAAGAATTAACAGGTCCTGACTTTCTTGACCGAAGTCAGAGTATAGGATGGGATACAACAGGAAATGGCTGAAAGATGGAAATGGGGCATGTAACTAAAATTAAGTTCAAGATTAAAGCCAGGGAGCCCTTTATTTTAATGGGGATGAGAGGGAGTAAATGACATAGTCAAATGTCCCCTTAAAAATGATTCTGGGTACTTGGATAGGTTTTTAGAGAGAAGCTGAAGTGTCTGTTTTAAATACTGAACCAGAGCTAAATTGCATTCTATCTCTGAATTCACGGCATTCACAGTCTAGTGGAAGAGACCGCAGGGGAGACGTCCATGGTACATCATAGTATAATGGGATGTTCTAAAAGCAGTCTGCATTGGGTATACATGGGATCACATGGGAGAGGCCTCTAGGAGAATATAGGAAGTCTTCAGAGGCAATTGAAATGTGAGCTTAATCTGAGAGAATAAGTAGCTCAAAAGAAAGGGAGAATAGTCAGGAGACTTCTAGAAAGAGAAAACCTATTGTCTCCCATGTAGAGATGGGAGAGAATTCTAAGGATGTTTCATGGAAAGAATGTTGGGTTTGTGCTGGAGCAGGTCAAGAAATGAGGTGACTAAAAGTGGCCAGAGCATGGGTGCAAGTGCCACATTTGGATTTTACTCAAGGGAAAAAAAACATAAAAAATAAGGATGTTAAGGAAGGACATATAGAGAGCATTCCATTTTAGGAAGGTTCTTCAGTCACCTCCATAAAGGAGGAGGCGGAGGTGTGGGGAAAGACTGAGGACAGGAAATAGGTCTGAGAAGCAAGAGATGAATACAAGAGATGTTTAGGAGCTAGAATTGATAGGATTTGGTTGGTAGGGAAGTGAGTTTGAAGGAGAGGAAGTTGTTTGAGTTAATTAGGGCTTAGCTTTCTGGCTCTGAAACTTAGCCCTTCGCCGGGTCGGAAAACATGGAAGAATGAACAGGATTGCAGATTAGATGATACATGCATTGGAGAAGAACTTATTAAATTTTACATTCTGAGCTGGGATAATGCTAGTGGGAATGTAAAGGGCACATCTGAGAAAAGTTGTCTGAGAAAACTAGTCTGGGAAGTACTAGTTGAATTTAGTTTGGACTAAATATGGTGAAGGTGGGGAGGGGGAGAAAGAAAGAGCTCATTAGGTTCTTTAGTCTCAGAAATTTCAAAAAGATATTTGCAGATAAAATGGGAAAATTGAAGTTGATTGCAATAAATGCCAAGTAGTCTGAAGGATATTGGATTGAATGTATATTGATCTTGAAAGTTAATTGAAAGGCAGAGTTATATTAATCTGAATTTGAAAGCCAGTTATGTGATTCCTTTGAAGCATGTCCATTCTTTCTCAGTGGTTTATATAGGATGATTGGTGATACTTTGATAATATTCTGAAATTTCAAGTGTTATGTGGAAGGCTAAATAGGAAATGGAAAATCTGTCACAGGTGGTATATGTAAATGGAAAAGTTTTAAATAATGCACGATGTTGGCTTTCTAATAAAAGACAGATAGCTTTATACAAATTGCAAGAAAGATAAACCATAAAATATTAAATTAAAAATCATTTTTTAGGAGGCGCCTGGGTGGCACAGTGGGTTAAGTGTCCGACTCTTGGTTTAAGCTCAGGTCAGGATCTCAGGGTCCTGGGATCGAGCCCTACATTGGGCTCCATGCTCAGTATGGAGTCTGCCTCTCTCTCTCTCCCCCTCCTGCTCATGCTGTTTCTCTCTGTAAAATAAATAAATAAAACCTTCTAAAAAAACCCAATTTTTTTGGACAGTCAGTTCCTCAGACTTCATTTATTTCTACTCAGGAGGTAGATTGGTTTTGGTTTTATTTGTCTTGGGAGGTTTGAAAGATATATTAATGAAGAAAGAGAAATTCCCCATTATCTTATTCCTTTTTCTTTCTTTCTTTTTTTTTTTTTTAAAGATTTTATTTATTTATTTGAGACAGAGAGAATGAGAGACAGAGAGCATGAGAGGGAGGGGGGTCAGAGGGAGAAGCAGACTCCCTGCCGAGCAGGGAGCCCGATGCGGGACTCGATCCCGGGACTCCAGGATCATGACCTGAGCCGAAGGCCGCTTAACCAACTGAGCCACCCAGGCGGCCCATCTTATTCCTTTTTCTAATGTCACCTCTAATACTTATATATTTGTAATTTTGCTGTGGGACAGATGTCTTTGTGGATTTTCATATGAAGGTAGTGACAGTTCAGCTATGAATGGAGTTTCGTTGACACAAGTTATGTGCAGACAACACTGTCGGCCATGGTTGCTGTGGATGAAGGTTAAAATGGACAATAGGAGTAGGTGCCTTTTTTTTTTTTTTAGCCAAATGATACTCCTATTGCTTTGAGTTGGCTTCTAGGTGAGATAGCTTTGGGCTTGAATTATAGCTATATAGGAAAACTTCTTTTTTTTTTTTTTAAAGATTTTATTTATTTATTTGAGACAGAGAGAATGAGAGAGAGAGAGAGCACATGAGAGGGGGGAGGGTCAGAGGCAGAAGCAGGCTCCCTGCCGAGCAGGGAGCCCGATGCGGGACTTGATCCAGGGACTTGATCCAGGGACTCCAGGATCATGACCTGAGCCGAAGGCAGTCGCTTAACCAACTGAGCCACCCAGGCGCCCTATAGGAAAACTTCTAGAAAGTCACTTAATCTCAGTAAGCTTTGGTCCCTTATCTGGAAAATGGGGATAGCACTGACTATAGAGCTATGTTGAAGGGAAGTCTAAGCTGCCTATGAAATGCATAGAGCAATGCTGATGTAGGACATGTGTTAGTGTCCTGTGACCGCTGTTTAGTGACTTAAAGCAACACAAATACATTCTTTCATGGTTCTGGAGGTCACATGTCTAAAATGAGTCTTCAGAGACTAAAATCAAGGTGTCAGCAGTTCAAGTTCCTTCTTGAGGCTCTAGAGGGAGAATCCATTCTTTGCCTCTTTGACGTTTAGAGGCAGAAGGCATTCCTTGGCTGCTGGCTGCATCATTCCAATCTCTGCCTCTGTGGTCCCGCCCCCTTCTCCTCTAGTAGTCAAGGCTTCCTCTTCCTCTCTCTCATCAGGACACTTGTGATTACCTTTAGGGCCCAACTCGATAATCCAGGATATCTCCTCGTCTCAAAATCCTTAACTTAGTCACCTGCAAAATCCTTTTTGCCATGTAAGGTAATATTTGCAGATTTCAGGGATTAGGATGTGAACATTTGGGAGAAGGGGATGTTTGTTATTCAGTCTATGATAGTACTCAAATTATCAATATTGTGAACAGAAAATAAAGAATTAGAGATGGAATATTTGTGTTTAAATTAGGAAAATCTATAATAGTACATTATGAAATATCAGTATACAATATATTTTATATACAGATGTATTTTATTATTTTTTTTTTAAGATTTTATTTATTTGACAGAGAGAGAGAGAGACAGCTAGAGAGGGATCACAAGCAGGGGGAGTGGGAGAGGGAGAAGCAGGCTCCTGGCAGGCAGGGAGCCCGATGTGGGGCTCGATCCCAGGACCCTGGGATCATGACCTGAGCCGAAAGCAAAAGCTTAACGACTGAGCCACCCAGGTGCCCCTACAGATGTATTTTAAAGAATGTACCTAGCCATTCTGGATTGCATGAAAAATGGGACCTCATATATTATTAGATATTGGCTTAAATAAGGTTTAATTGGAGGACCATCTAAGTTGGTCAGACTTTATAGGACACATTTTAATGTGACCTTGATAGCGAAAATGAAGATCTGATGCATTCTTTTTTTTTTTTTTAAGATTTTATTTATTTATTTGACAGACATAGCGAGAGAGGAAACACAAGCGGGGGGAGTGGAGAGGGAGAAGCAGGCTTCCTGCCAAGCAGGGAGTCCCAACGTGGGGCTCCATTCCAGGACCCTGGGATCATGACCTGAGCCAAAGGCAGACCCTTAACAACTGAGCCACCCAGGCGCCCCCTGATGCATTATTTCTTACCACTTTGAATGTGAAGGATAAGCAAGCTTGAATGCATTTTTCTAGGGCAATGAGAACTCCTACTCCTACCTTATACTAAGTTGTAATTCTTTGAGCATTTGGTATATATTTGCTGAGTGTCTGTTACTATGCAGGCACTGAGTAAGGTCTTGCCCTTGGATCTAATAGTAAGTTTTTCATGAACTTCCCAGGTGTTTAGTCATTGCTTGGCTGTTTCCTTTGCTCACACATTTGATATCTTTTTCTAGATTGCAGTCATTAAATGATGTTTTCCACTAATTTTCAGCCCATGGGAACCTTGAGTGTGCTTTATTTGAGAGGAGTTAGTTAAATTCTTAGATCCTCTAAAACAGTGGTTCTCACTCAACCATGGGCGATTTTGCCCCCCAGGGGCATTTGGCAATATCTGGAGACATTTTTGATTGTCACGGCAAGTGTGAGTGGAGTGCTGCTGCTATCCAGTGGATAAGGCCAGGAATACTGTTTGATACCCTGCAATGCACAGTATAATTCCCCCACAGTGAGGAACTATCCAGTTCAAAATGTTAATGCTGCCAAGGTTGAGAAACCCTCCCTACTCTAAATTTATACTGCCTCCATGAACCTTTGGATTAAATAAAATTGTGGAAAAATTAAGGTTTTTTTTTTTTTTCTATCTTGGAATTGCTCCAGTAAACATTAGATAAAGAGAGGCTTATCTAAAACAGGCAAAATTTAGGACTAAAATGATAAAATTGGTCCAGGGATTTTTTTGAATGGGAAACAGTACTAATTTTTCCCATAGTGGAAATTAAAATTTTGAAACAAGTATTAGTTAGAGGCAAGGGAGAATAATTTACTTCTAAGCAATATGGGGACTTTTGAATGTGTAGGATGAATAAATAGTTTCGTATGTATTATATTGACAACATGGAATTGTACTATATGCACACATAGCACATTTAGTGTAAATTACAGCTGAGGAATTAGCAGTATGATAGCTTACTAATAATGTATATGCTCTTATGCTTTACTACCAGGAATGTTCATGTGTATCAGAAAGGAAATAAATTTTTACATGCTAGGCACTTTAAATATATCTCAATTGGGGCGCCTCAGGTCATGATCTCAGGGTGGTGAGATTGAGTCCACTGAGTCGGGATCCATGCTCATCGGGGAGTCTGCTTCCTTCTCTCTCTCTGTCCCTCTCTCCCTCTGTCCCTCCCCCCACTTGCTCTCTTTCTCTCTAAAATAAGTATATATGTGTGTGTGTGTGTGTGTGTGTGTGTGTGTACACAAGATAGTGGAACACATAGCTAAACTTTTGCCGAAAAGATGGTAACGGGCAACTTCTGACATTGTCTCTGGGAGACAGATTTACACAGGATATAGTTTTTGCCATAGATAGGTTTTGAGCCAACACTTTGAGAGAATATTGAGAGACCTATTTCAGGATAATATAGACAATTATTTTTTCATAAGAAAGAAGTAAATTATTTTAAAAATATATGATGGTGGAAAGTGTGAATGCACTAATACTAAAACATGGTCTTAGTCTATGGATTTTAGTTTATGGAAAGTATGGATCACATCAAGTCTAAATAGTTTTATGACTGGGAAATTTTAAGCTTTTGGAGTCCCAATTTCCTACTTAGTAATCATTAGATGCTTCTGGGGATTAAAGGAGATAATGTATAATAATCAATACAATGATTAATATAAAGTGCTTAATAAAGGCAATTATTTTAATATACATTATATAATTAAGCATAAAGTGAGCTTAAAGCAGAACACAATTGCAAAATACTTCATAATACCAGTGTCTCTTAAGATTTAATAACAGTTGTGCCAAAAAATACGAAAAAATTTTTCAAACTTTAAGTAAAATGGATTGTTGCAGACATCTCAGAACTTTAATTTGCTTTTGTGTATACTTGAGAAGAAAATACACAACACTTCACAAAAAATTTTCCACCTTAAATCCTGTTAAAATTTGGCCATCTTCTCGTGTATAATGGTACACAGTTTGAGAGACACTGACTTTGAAAGTACCTTACCTAGCACATTCCAGTATCATGATACTAGAAGATTTATGCTTATAGTTGATTTTCGTATTGACGTTGAGCATGGGTTTGAGCATCTGGAAGGACACCTGAGATACATAGTTCAGTATTCTGCTAAATTGTATCTTTAGGACGTCAGTGGTTTTGACAAGATTTTTGTTGAAAATTCATTCTTTTCCCAGCAATTCTTCAGCTCTTCTCTCAACAGCATTTTTTGACCCTTTTGTCCCCTCTCCCTTCTTCCCTTACCCCTGGCATGTACTCTCCCCATCACACAGGATGGGCCTCTGTCTGTTTTGCTGGTTTCTCCTCTACTTCTTAACCCTTATGTGTTGGGTTTTCCAGAACTCAGCCCCTAGACCTCTTCTCATCTACCCTTATTTTCTAGGTGATATTATTTTAGCATTATGACCTTACATTTCATCTCTATGCTGACAGTTCCCCAGATTATATCTCCAACCTAGATTCCTAGCTTGAACATCTTACTTCTGTGCCTAATTACCAGTTACTTCCCATTTCTACTTTGTCTGGTCACGATGGGTACCCAGTCCCACATTGAGAATTGCCTGTTTTTAGGTTGCAGTCTAACAGGGAATATACATGTGTGAGGCTCCAGTGTGAAATCAGTTGTATGTGATAGCAAACATTCCATAAAGTAGAAGAGAATTACAAAGAATCTGCGGTTTTGAGAGCTAGAGAGAAAGCCCACCTTTCAGCTTCAGTGTCATTTTTGAAGCGATGTCAGTGTCTTCGGATGCATGCGGTTTTCTTCCTTTCTTAGTAGCATGTGGGAGGGTGTGAAATTTAATAAATTATTTTTAACAAGAAGTACTTACTTGATTGTCATGTTTGGAAAAAGCATTTTACGTTGCTAGGGCAAAGACTGTTGAATTTCCAAGAGTTTTTTCTCACATAGGTAAGTTCAGAAATCACAAGTTTATCTCTTTGTGCTCACTAATTACCTCCAGTTTTCATGCTGTTTTCCCAAGAGTCATTTTTACAGTGTCTACATTCAGGTAGAACTGCATTTTGCAACTATGGGAGATGAAAACTATGAGTCACATGTGTCTACCATTGCTGGAAGATTGTCCACTGGAATGCAGTTTCATTTTTAGGGATGAAGGTGGGAGGAAAGGAAGAATTTCATTTTTTTTTAAATGCAGCTTACTTGGAGAGAAGAAAAGAATAAGTGCGGTATTCTAAGAATTCATCTTGAACTTGTTACTCACAGGTGCTTTCCGCCTGCTTGACGCAGTCCTTAGAGAAGGGTGGTGGTATTTGCTCTATATTAAATAATGCAGTGCATGAGCTTCCATTAATAGAAAAATCGAGCTGCTGTTAATAGAAAAAAGGAGCATTATTTGATCTATTCCTAAATTGCTTCTTTGACTCCTGCATTTGGAATAAAAACAAGCCATTTTCTCAAACAGTAGTGTTAGAATTTATTTGTTATGTTTCTGAAAATTTCACTTAGTACTCCTTAGGGTTGCTCAGAGTTCCCTCTTTGCTCCCGTGTAGAGGCGACCATCTTGTTGCGTATATAAAAATGATGCCGCCGCTGTCCTGAGAAGGACATCTGCTGTGAATTGTGTCCGCTGTCTCTCACTGCCACAAATGTGCTTCCCCCGCAACATCTCTGACAGATTGAAAGCAGATGCTGTCCGCACACTTCTGCTTGTGACCCCTTATGAAACCATGACTCAGGGCCTCATTTCTTGAAATATTTTTAAAGTTGTGAACAGGTGGCCAGACTTCATAAGCAACAACTGGAGGGCAGAGATTACTTAGTGGCTTGGACAGCAACCAATTATCTTGTGAGTCCAGTTTCTATAACATCAGCCCAGTTTCCGAAGAGGCAACATCCAGATCAGCTGGTGCCAGGCAGGGCAGGGCCAGACTAACTCTAGAAGGGTTGGGTCCCTAGCAGGAATCCCCGTCTTACTCATTCTGGGCAGTTGCCTCAGGAAGTGGATGCCTGGGGACAAAATCACCCAGTGAGTTGCAGTTGTTCTGAGGAACAAAGGTGGAAGCTTATTCTGGGCCAAGAAAGGAGAACTATAGGGCTGTAGGATTAGGGGCCAAAAGAAGGATGAGTATGTGTGGCAGGGAAGAGATGGGTGGGGTAGGAAGCTATACTTGAGCCCCATATAGAATTCCAGATTCCTTATTAGCCAGCGAAACTTGAGGGAGTGGCAGGTGAGACCACACTTCTCATCTTTCCTATTAGGATGCGGGGAAGTCTCTCCCCACCCAACCCCCCCCCCCGCCCCGTACCTGAGGCAAAAATAATGCCATTCTATAAGACATTCCAGCATGAATTTTTAATCATGTTTCCTTGCTGATTCAGTGAGACAACTGTATTTTATCTTTACCAATTGGTGAAGGCTTGGAGAGGATGGGGGCCGGGATTTGGGGAGGAAAGATGATTTTGGAGCATGGAATGTTCAGTTCCTTGGGGACTATGATATTGTGGCAGAGCATGAGGAGATTGGACCTTTCACTGTTGCAAATGAGGGAGTTGGTACCTTGAAGAAAAGGTGTATCGAGAGATGGGAGAGGAACATAGAGAATAGGTGTTTAATAGGATAGGTGTTTAAAACTATGAAATTTTACCTGATTTGGTGAAAAATCCTCTCCGTCTCTTGGTCCTATGTCTGCTGGACTGGCTCTGTGAGTGGCTTTAAGTAACTTCTACATAAACGCATTGAGTTCAGGCCTGTGGCTGACTCCAGAGATACAACCGTGAGTCAGGCATGCTCCAGTGCTCTGCAGTCTACCAGAAGAGATGATGGGAAAGCCTGTGGTGGGCGGGCCCATGCATGTGGGCCGGGGTTAACTCTTCGGATAAACAGAAGGTATTTGGAAATACTTTTGATGAAGTCCTAGAACACAGCTGGCTGCCCCAAGCCATAATAAAATTATAATCTCATCCTTTGTTCCCAAACTATGCTATCAGATATTGATTGGGGAGATAGATTTTGGCCATGTAGGCACTTTTTTTTTTTTTTTTCCTGTGATTTTGAGCATTTGGACAATTTGAGGGTTGGCCAAGGGAGTTTCTGTTAGAAAGAGGACGGATGAGGAGGGCTGGCTTGATGCCAATATAGCTGTTTGGCCAGTGATAGTAATACCACAGCAGTTTGCCTTGCTCTTTGACCTTATTCTAGAAATATTTTCTTGTTCAAAGCTTTCCATGGCAAGAGGGCAAAGAAAACATAACATGAGAGTGTCTTGGATTGTGCTTCCCAGAAATGTCTCTTCCAGGGAAAGACGTTACGTGTGGTGAAACTGGACTGTCCTCTGGCCATTTCTCTTCCCCCACACTGTTTGGTTGACATGGGTAATTGGAGGATAGTTTTGAAGTATCTCCTTGACAGATCTGCTTCAGTTAAGCGCTTCTTAAATTTCTCATGTAAGCCCAGCAAGACTGGTACGTCGTTCCTAGGTGAGACTACGAGACTTCAATACATGACCGAGTTCTCAGGGCTAGTCAAAGTGGAGCCAGAACTTGCCCCCAGAGGTGGGACCCCAGAGCCTGCCCCCTTAGCAAAGCTGGCTCTTCATGGAAGAACCTGGCATGGGGATCTCTGGAAGAGAGCTAGAACATCCATGTGGATTTTACTTCCCTTTGCTTAAAGGTGGTCCTCTTGATTGATGATACACACTAGTATTTTAAAATAGCTTCAGATAAAGAAAGGAGGAATCAGACCTAGAGCTTCCTGGTTAGAAATATACCAGAAGCTATTAGGATAAGGTAGTTACAGATGGATGTGTTCGCTGATGGGCTCACTTGAGAGTTTGTGCCTCTTTTCTTCCTGACCTCTGGCAGAAGGTTCCGAGGTCTGTGATGGGAATATGTTTTCTGGCCCTTTGTCGGGTTGTGAAGAAATTACCGAAGCTATTTCATTAACAGTGGAAGATTATATCTATGTTACACTTGTGATTTCTTTGAATATTAAATGCAATGTTCAAAAATTAATGTATGAGAAGGCTGGCAACGTATACAATGGAGTAATTTTTTGAAACTATTAATGTTTCATCTCTATCCCTTTTTATGGTGAATTTGGGTTTCAAGGAAGGTTTAGATTCTTTGGCTTTTGTCTTTCCAAGCTCTGCTGGGAAGCTTTTCATTGCAGAGACTAGCACTTCATCTTTGTACTTAGCACTCTGAAGTTGGTCTTTTTGTTTTTGAACCTCTGCCTTTTTTTGACTTATTGATGTACAATTGTAAAGAATTCCCTTTTGTTGCAATTTTAAAGATAGTATTTTAAGAAAGAAGCCCCATTATGGGTATCAATACAATTTGAGTCAATTGGATATGTTTTAAGCAAGCTAGCGCAATTTAACTGTTGTTTGAGATCGTGAATATTTATTAGGAATCTCCTGAGCTTTTATCATTTTAGGCTTTCTCTTGCTAACTTACATTTCTGTAAGCTAAATAAATATATTCAGTCAATATTTAAGTGCATCTGTGTACCATGCACTGTGCTAGGCATTGTTAATAAAATATTATGTGGTTGCCAGGTGGTAGACCTGTCTTAAGACACCGGGGATATGGCAATAAACAAAACCACAAAAATCCTTTTGGATTCTGGTGGAGGAGAGTCATGATGAATACATGAAGTAGATGGTTAGAAGTACAAAAATAAAGCAGAGATGAGAGATAGGGAGTGTCAGACAGGCTGCTTGCAATTTTAAATATTTGGGTCCAGCATGGCTTCACAAGGAAGCATTTGTGTGCAGCGTGGTGAATAAGTGGGCCCTACCCTCACATCGCTTCTAGTCTAGCGATGACTGCTTCTTGATGAGTACTTACCATGAGGCTAGGGATTCTGCTAAGTGCCTGTGGACATTTTCTCCTAATCTACTAAACTGGGGAGCATTGTCCCCAGTTTCATCAGAAGGAAACGGAAGTTTTTGAGAGTCAAACTGCTCGGATGAACATAGTTAGCAGGATCCAGATCTGACCTGAAGCACATGCTCTTAAACATGGCCTTCTAGCTTGTTCACTCTTGAAATGTTTATGGAGGAGTTAGCCAACGTTGTAGATTGGGGTGCCTTATTTTTGGTTCTGTTGTGTTGGGCAGTAACTTGGTTGGCTCATGGAAAGTCGGTGTTAGCATGAGCTTCCCCTCAAGCCTGTTCTATTTAAAAGGCTTTGGGTTGGGCCCAGTGGCCACAGAAGGCAAAGAAGCCACACGATTACGGACTTCATCCAGTGAGATGTATTTGTTATGTGTCAGAGAGTGGCCTCTATTGACTCTAGCAAATCATTTACTACTTGAATTCCTGGCACTGCATTTCAGTGATAGGATACTAATTTGGCTGGCCTACGTATCACTGGGTTCAAGAACACATCATAAATGCTCATACTTAGAAGGGAACGTAAAGTGCATGAAAGGTTACAGTGCCAAAGTTACTGCTTATTGTGTTTATTACAGAATAGACCGTACCTTGTATTTATAGTGATTGCTTTATCGTAATAAAAAGTAAATGGCAAAGGAGTGTGTTGGAATGTGGATGTGGAAAGGAGGTCAGGGGTTCAAGAGCACTCTTGTTCTTTTGCCCTCAGTATGCTTACGATAACATTCCACTCAAATCATCCCACTTTCAGTGGAATGGCAATTTTCAGCAGTCTGTCCTTTGCATTGAGTATTTATGGTTCTTTTGTGCTTTGGCTAATTTAATTTCTGTGGTGTGTGTGTTGATCATTCTTCTAAAAAGAAGCTATTTTTACAACCCTGTGTGTTATTTTTTTATGGTCAGTTTTTAGTAATCACCCTCCATTAACTACTTCCAGAATTAAATGTTGATTTTTATAAGGTGATTTTCTTTTACTTAGGAGATAAGCTATGATTTGAGCACTTAGGCTGTACAGTTTATTCTTTTAATTTACTTTTTTGAAGTATAATATACGTATATAAAAGGATATACATTATGTGTACAATCCAAAGACTTCAGAGACAGAACACACTTGGATAGCCAGCTTCCAGATCAAAATAAAGAGAAATATCAGTGTCCCCCTCCTTTTCCTAATCCTTCCACCATCCTTCCCCACAAGGGTAACCATTCTTTTAGCATCATATCTTTGTTTTTGTACTTCCTATGAATGAAAATGACAATCTGTACTGCTTGTGTTTGACTGCTTTTGCTTCTCGTTGCTAGACTGAGTCATATGGTTACATGCAGTTGTGGATTGCTCATTCTTGTGGCCATATAATATTTCATTGTCGGTATTCCGTAATTTATCCATTCTATTGTTAAAGACATATGTGCAGCCGCCAGATTATTCTATTATGAAAGGTGCTTCCATGATCCTTCTCATATATGACTTTTGGTGAATATACGTAAGCATTTCTATTGGGTATATACCTGGATTTGGAATTCCTGGGTTCTAGAATACACATATACTCAGCTTTTATAGTTATTACCAAATGGATTAAAAGTTAAAGTCGTTGCACCAATTTACATTTCCACAGTAGTGTGAGAACTTGTGGATTTTATTTTTGTCCTCTTTTGGGGTAGGTAGGAGGTACATGTTGTTCTAAGGTCCATTTCCCTTCATGCTTGTTTTATAGAAAGGAATGGCCGTAGCCGTCCCACTGATTCTTTGAAAGTTAACTTAAATGTTTGTGTGCTCATTCTCTCCCCTTTTTCCTTTCTATATACAGGTCTTATATGTTAGATATGTATTTTATGTCTCTCCTATGTACACATGACATAGATATATATACATTTTATCTGGAAAATATACCACTTACAGACTTTTAAGCTAGAAAGCCACCTTAGAGGTCACCTGGTTCTGGTTTCTCCAGTCTCTGAATTAGCAACGATCTTGCTTCAGTGTGTCTGATGACAGGAAGCACGTGAGTTTAGGGTGACCCCTTGTTAAATAACTGATGTTGCTTCTTCAACACGGTGGTGACATCTGCCTCCTTTTAACTTCTTCCACAAATATCATGCCCTTTCACAGGTAAGGGGGGAAAACTCACGATTCTTGTGACAGAGTGAAATCTCTTCAGGCAGAGATTCGTGGCCATTTTTAAAACTGTAGTTCTCAATATCTGCAGGACCTTGATCTCTGAGCGTTTTGCTCGGAGGAACTTGGGTGAAAAACCCATGGATGATGGAAAAGAAAACTCCATGCAAAACTTCCCCCTGCTCTTTAAGGTTTTTGTTTTTTCTTGATTTTTGTGCCATGAAGCACACTGACCTGCCCCACTTTTGAGTGGGTTTAAACACTGTTTAAAATGAAAATACAAAAAATGCAAATAGTTAATTAAAAAAAATCAGACTGTAATAAAAAAATGAGAAAAAGAAACTTGCTTTTTATAGAAAATGGACCATTCTAATTCATGAAATCATTGAATATGGAAAAATTCTGATGGATAATATGCAGTCTGAGGTTTTTGAATGTCCAGGTGGTATTAATATTCATAGAACGTTAGAATAGAAATGAGATTTTTCTACTTAATAATTTAAGGCTCATAGATATTACTTAATAGGCATTTTCTTTTTTCTTTACAGGCAAGAAGAGACTGATAGGAGAGTGAAAAATGTAAGCTATATTTAAGGGAACATTATTAATGGGTTTTTACTTACATGTTCTGTAATAAGGCAGTGGGATCTAAAAATATCTGATATACTGTGAATCCTTTTTCTAATGGAATTATTGTCAGTAGCCAACCATTCAGGGGCTCAAAGTATGTTTAAATAAAGTTAAACTATATATTCTCTGATGTCAGGGTATAAGAGGGGAGGTGAAATCTGGGGGGGGGGGGCTTCTTATACGTAAGGTGGGAAAGGCAAGTGAACGTGCTTCAAGTCCTTTAGAAGAGTACATCAAACCACCAGATCAGACTTTAAAGAAAAACACTGAATGTTTAAGAACGCTGGGTAATTGCTCAATGCAGACTTACATGCCTAACATTCTGCACGTTAGAAGAATTTCTAAAAGTGGGACAGCTTTATTTGAAAGAAAAATACAAGAGAACCCTATTAAGGAAGCTGAGAATTACTGATTCTAAGGGTTCAGTCTGTAAGTTTGTTGGAAAAATTGATTGCTTTAAAAGTTTAATTTGCTTTCTTCATAAATGTTTTCCTTTACATGTACCAGCAGAGTATCCAAATCCCTGTTGGGATCTGAGCTTTTGGTCTGAGAATGTGCTCAGAGACAGAAATCTAAGAATAATTAACATTTTTAATGACCCATCTCCTTCACATAATGTAAAAGAAACTCCACTTTTCAACTTAGATAGATATGTTCTCTTCTGTCTAGAGTGCTCACCTGCATTCGGACTTGCAGTTAGTTACTAAATAGACTGATGTTGTTTTTGTGGAATTTTTCAAGGTTTTGATAACACTGTACTGGTTGGGAAGAAAAGCACAAAGTAACCCATACTATAATGGACCCTATCTTAATTTGAAAGCCTTTGAGAATCTTTTAGGACAAGCTCTGACTAAGGTAAGGAAACCACATCTGGATGAGATGACTACTGTTCCTAACACTACCACTTTCTCCTCCTTTCCCCCACCTCCTGTATTCCTTTCCTTCCACTTCTCCTCTTCCTTCTTCCCCTCTTCCAACAAATATGGCAGTTCCTATTATCTTTGCTTCACTCTAGATTGTGCTGGGTAGAAAGGGTTGTTATTTATATGCTGCCTTTATATGCCCCCACCAAGGAGTGAGTGAGTCTAGGTATTTATTTCTTAATTTTAAGTAATTCAATGACCTACTCATTTGCTTCCTTTCTAAGGCACTTGATATAACTTAACTCTTTCTATAGTAGAAACTCAACCTGTAGTAGAGAGTGCTTTGGACTATTACTGTGTGTGGAAGTTACTCAGTTTCTCTGTCTTAATATCCTGTCATGGGTCGTTACCTCTCTAATGCCCATACTCCAATTTCCCCATGATTCTGCCATATTGCTTCTACTTCCTAGAGTGCAGTAAATGCTGTTACATGAAACGTGCTAAGGGGTTTAAATTAGAATCTTTTGTTTCAGACACATTTCTAGTCCTTTATATCTTGGAGTCTATGTTGAAGCTTTTGAATGCTTAAGGATTGTTTGAGTGCCAGGGCTGACCATAGTTGTATCAGATTTTCATTTATAAGATCCAAATGGGAAAATTAACTTTTTTTAGGGGGATATTTACCCAGGGGAATTTGCAGTGCTCAGAAGAAAATAGGTAGCTAAAATAATATGCTATCATCTAATTAATTGTAGTTGCTCCATGGATTTTTATGATGATTAAATGACACTGAGAAGGTATTTAACATTAGTCTCTGGCACATTGTAAGGATGTAATAAATGTTAGTTACCATGATTGGAAGATAGAAATTTTAGGTTAGGATGAAAATGAGCACCTTGCCTCACATCTGCTCTGATCTTCAAATACTTTTGCCTGAGCCCAGCCACATACATCATAGAAAGATGAGATTATAGAGCTTAGAAGGTTAAGGTATTCCTTCTTGATTTTTATTGTTTTTGAATTGTAGAGAGTTGATGGTACTTCACTCAAATTTCTTGAAAGAGTTAATTCAGGTTATAGAGTTATCCCGCACAAGCGTTGTTCTAGATGTTGGGAGAACACTCACAAAAGGCCCATCCTCCTAGAGCACCACTGTCTGATGGAGACCGATGAACAAATTGGTCACTGCAGTGGGAGAGGATAAGGCTGTGACGGATGAATGGGCAGGTGGCTTGGGACATGAGCAGAACCTCACCTTACAGTTATGTCAGCTAAGAAAACTTCTAGTTAAAAATAATATGGGGGGCGCCTGGGTGGCTCAGTTGGTTAAGTGACTGCCTTCGGCTCAGGTCATGATCCTGGAGTCCCAGGATCGAGTCCCGCATCAGGCTCCCTGCTCGGCGGGGAGTCTGCTTCTCCCTCTGACCCTCCCCCCTCTCATGTGCTCTCTCTCATTCTCGCTCTCTCAAATAACTAAATAAATCTTAAAAAAAAAAAAATACGTGGTGGAGCGCCTGGGTGGCTCAGATGGTTAAACGACTGCCTTACGCTCAGGTCATGGTCCTGGAGTCCCGGGATCAAGTCCCGCATCGGGCTCCCTGCTTGGCGGGGAGTCTGCTTCTCCCTCTGACCCTCCTCCCTCTCATGCTCTCTCTCATTCTCGCTCTCTCAAATAAATAAATAAAATCTTTAAAAAATAATAATAATAATATGGGACTTTGGCTCCTGTATTAGTGCTCTCTTACAGCTTTTGGTTCTTTTTATGGCAGTCTGACTCAGGTTGAATAATCCTAGTAGAGTGTTTGTGCTGGGGAATGCTTTATTCAAAGCTGTTTCCTGTCCTCAGTGTCAAAAGCAGAGTAGGTAAAACATTTTGATAGATAAAACTACAGCTGTTTCCATTCCATTATTATGGAACGGGGATGGCTGTAAGAAGGGTGTAAATGTGTATGATCACTGTTTTGCATCTGCTCTATTAACAGTCACTGTGTTCAAGTGTTTCACACTGATATAGATGATGCTTAATGGCCAATCCAAAGTGTCGATTAAAAAACACACTTGGTAAGCTGTTGTACCTGAGTCATCATATGAACTGGAGGTGACTCATTTTAGGTGACCAGTCAGAGGGATCCTCATAAAAACCAGGTACCAGGGCCAGACTTGGGTTCTTTTATCACTGGAGTGGCCCAACATCAATAACTTGAACATTTTATGAGGTCAAAAATCATCTCACTCTGTGTCAAGGACTCTGAGCTTCAACAAGTACGTATCTAAGAAAACTGATGGATCTAAAGGTTTACTTAAAATTTCTAAAATCTTTTTCTGTTTTGAGAAGTATTTTGGCAGTATCAGCACTAGGCCCAGCTTCCCCATCTCCTTGGAAACGAGGTACAAGGTGTAGGTGCTTACGTTTTCACAGCAGGATGTCAACTCTAACACCGGGGTGTCTGGCATCTGATGTATATGAAATCTCACATAAATCCACTAGATCTTATGGGTGCTTCATATATTGGTCAGGGGGTTGAACCAAGAATCGACAGATCCAGTCTCAGCCAAAAGCATGCCCAGGACAGTTGTTAATTTGCTTTTTGCACATTCTTTTTTCAACTTTATCCATATGTTGAAAATGTTCATAATTGAAAATTGAAAGAATCATACAACAAATACCCAGATATGTGCCACCTGACTCAATTATTAAAATCTTCCCATACTGGCTTTACATGTCTATCCATTCATCTGTTTTTACTTAATCATTTCAAGGTAAATTACAGATCTCTCACCTCTAAAAGCTCAGCATGCATCTCTTAGGAGTAAAAATATTCTTCCATATAGCTACAATGTCTATTATACTGAAGGAAATTAATAAATGTTCCCTACCCCCAAATAACAAGTCCGTATTCAAAATTTCCCAGCTGTCTCCCAACTTTCTTTCATGGCTTATTTCATCTGAATTCTGATTTAATCGAGATTCACATATTACATCTGGGTGTTAGGAGTTCCTACATTCTTCAAACTGTCTCTGTAGTTTGCTCATCTGCAGCTAGAATTTCTGATTTGTACACTAATGACAAAATCACCTTCACTGTAGGAAAAAGTCACTAGGTATTCTTTGATTACTATATATTGGGACTATGCTAAGGACTTTATAATTTTATTGATACTCTCATTGTAAAAAGTCCAGTTTTATTTTGCTATTAACATTTTCATAGAGAAATGTTATTCAAAATAATGCTTATATATATACATATATATGTATATCTATCTATCTATCTATCTATCTATATTTTTTAAGATTTTACTTTTAAATGATCTCTGCACCCAACATGGGGCTCAAACTCACAACCCTAAAATCAAGAGTCACATACTCTGCTGACTGAGCCAGCCAGGCACCCCCAAAATTATGCTTTTAAATTAAGTTCTATATAATTTACAAACCTATGGCTAATCACATTTGTCATCTGTTTATGTATCTCTTACATGAGCCAAACAAATACTTATTTAGGTTCAGGGAAATTAAATTTTGAATGCCCACGAGCAAGTCTGCTTTTCTTGGCAGATCTAGGTTTTTCATAATCAATGAAAATGAGTGAATTCTGTGGTGTATGCCTGCTGCCCTTGCCCTTCTTTCTGTTTTTAAAAGTTTTTTGTTAAGAATCCATAACACTTACAGTGACTTTATTATAAACCCTCCAAATATTTCCTGGAGGTAGGCTGACTATAATCTTATTAACGTATCTCCTTTTGGATATCGAAATTAAGGTTGGCTTTTTGCTTTGACTCCTTTCATGTTTATTGCCAGATAACTGTAAGTAATCATTGATTTTAGCACTTGAATGTATTATTAGCTTTTCTTCTATTAAAATGTTCCCCCATTATTTTTAAATAAACTGTATACTCTTTTATTAAATAATATTGAATACCTCGTTTTTTAAAAAATACCTCCTTATTGTTATATAGGTGCCAAGTATTGTGGGAAAACATTTACAGATTTATACTCTGATTTTTGCCAGATTCTCTTTTTACGTTACACAGAGAAATCTCATTGCCTCCCCTATCACATATAGCACAACTTGAGCTCTGTGTTAAACAAGTAATGACCGATTATATTTTTGGAAGTTTATGGTAACTTCTTAAAAACTTTTCCTTTAGGCTCTTGAAGACTCCAGCTGTCTGAAAAGGAGTGGCAGGGACAGTGGTTACGGTGATCTCTGGTGTACTGAACGTGGAGAATTTCCTACTTCTTCGGGCAACCACAAGCGAGAAGATTCCTTTGAAAGCTTGGACTCTTTGGGGTCTAGGTCATTCACAAGCTGCTGCTGCGATAATATTTTGAGAGGCGGACGTGAGGGTGAGTTGCATTTTTGACTGTCAGTTTATTTTTTATTTATTTGTATGTTAAGAGAAAGTTGGGAATGGTAGAGAGGAGAAAAATGGAGCAAAAACTATTGGGGCAAAAATTTTACAAAGATGTGGATTTTTCATAGAGACTAGAATATTGGGGGTTTCTTTTTCCTTTCTCTTTTTCTTTTCCTTTTTCTTTCTCATTCCTTCCTCACTGTATCACCACTAGAATGGTAATAGTTTCACTTTTTTTTGTTTATCCTTCCATGTTTAGAGGAGAGCGGGGAGACCATTAACTGTGACCTGTTCAATCAGTGATAATCTATCCTAATTCTCTTCTCTCCAGATTCAAGTTTAATAATCTGTGCTCTGAGGCCTATTCACTGATATATCTACACATAAAAAAGAAAGATTCTATAAAAGTCTGTTCTAGTTCCTGAATAATCTTCTCCCCAAAAGATAAAAAATTTCTCTTAAGGAAAAGCAAGAAAAATATTTCTATAATTCTCTCCCCAAAAATGATTGATACCTATCATGATAGAATATTAGGCTAAACTTTGATAATTCAAATAGCCATACCAGCATGGTGTTAGAAAACCTCTTTTGCCTCTATTAGTCCAGAGCAAATCCAGGACAGAGTGAGGAAAGAACAGGTAAATGAAAGTTACCCTGTTATGAGAGGACCCTTCTTTCAAATCCTAATATTATGGTCAAATCGGTTATTTAAATGCATGTCTTCTTCCAATGGCTATTGGGTGATGTCAGAAATTTCTGACTATATACTTCTAACAATTCAAATTTGGATAGACTGAAACCACCAGTAAATTTCTCTGCTTCTACCATCAACATGAAAACATTGAGAGTTCTGGTCATGAATTTGTGCTAGATTGTTAGGGATTTTACTTTGCTGGTTATATGGATAATTACTTTTAAATTTTTACTAGTTTTTCTTAAGGTTCTTATTATAAAACGTTTAAAACCTCAGCAAAATTGAAAGAAATTTACAGTGAAGACCCATGTTCCCACCACCTAGTTCTACCATGACATTGTACTGTGCTTGCTTTATGACATATTTACCCCTTTCTCTATACATTAATTTTACATCTTGTTTTTCCGAGGTATCTCAGAGTACGTTACACTTGTCCTAAATACTCAGCATACGGTGATCAACAGTCTTGATTGTTGTCCTGATGTAAATTTACATAAAAGCAATGTACAATGAATTTGGTTTTGAGAAAGAAAGTTAATCAACAAATTAAGTATAACCAACCCCCAAATTCTTAGGTTTTTGAGTAGTAGTGACATTTGAAATAAAAAAGAAAAGTGAATAGCTATCTAAGAGTTAACCTTTTATATTTACTGCTGCATTTGTTGGTTGTCTGCTCTCGAGTGTGACATTTTCATAGCCCAGATGACCAGTACAGATTCAAGGAAATAAATCTGAGTTTATAATTGATCTGAGTGATTAAAGCTGTAAAAGCAGAGGCTGAAATTCCCAATGCACTATATTGGTTTGTCCTGACTGGATAACCTAAAACATGCAATGTTTAAATTTATATCCAGCCAATAGAGAATAACAGGGACAAAGACTGAAGCCTTGTGGAAATAGGCAGACTTCCGGCGCTTCCCGTATGGTGGCCCGTGGTGTGAAATGAAAGTCCTCTCCTTAGATACTTGCTGGAGTGGATGCCTGGTACATGTGACAGAAAGCAGAAGGCCACTGTCACATATCTGCTTCCTGATAGTGGGGAAGGAGCTGCAGAGCTTGTTTGAAGAGGGCGGAAGTGAAGACTTAGTCCTTACGACTGAGGAAGAGAAGAAAAGCCCACGGGCTGTCCAGATGATCAAACTTTTGTAATCAGTGTGATGAAACTCTGCTACCTACTGGGTTGTAATTCCAAACTGATCACCACCGTTAGGATAATATTTTTAGGTTAACAGCATTGCAAAGTCAAGTTCCTTGGTTTTATATAAAACCCCTGACCCTATCAAGAGTATCTGCCTACTCTGTAGAGAACTCCACTGGACTCAAAAATAAAAATAATTTAAGTTTAAAAAATTCCAACGTAGAACAATCTCCCTGTGTGTTTAAAATTTCACAGGTACACATTTTGGCAAGAATCTTTAAGACCTTTCTTATTTGCAAAAAAAAAAAATGTAATTAAGAGGTGGTAAAAATGAAGCACCAGATTATTGACTATTAACCCTCCTGGTCATAGCGGCCACTTCCTCCCTTTCTGCCTTTTCTCCCTTATCCTGTTCCAGTCTCCTGGTCTCACAGGGGTGTGTTCAAACGCTTCCTGTAGGCTGTTCTCAGTGTTATTGACTGGATTTCTGGCGAGCAGGAGGGAGGAGACCAGACCGCCTCCAGTGCAGGTTAACCCTATAGGTGTTCTGGGTGCCGAAGGCTGCCGCTCAGGTCCTCAGGTACAGAGCACGGCCATGCTCCCAGAGAGTGCAGGTGGGAAGCAAGCAACACTTGGACACTTTCTTTACAGATACACAGAGGCAGGAAGAAAAGAAGGTCAGAGAAGGGAGACAACTCAGCTTGGATCTGTAGTAGTATTTTGTAGTCTCTTTTCTTCCTGTGTCTTTAAAAAGAGCAGACTTATTATTTTATGAAAACAGATCAGTATTTGTATCTATCTGACCTTGAGGTGTATCAAAGTGCATTCTTTTGAATTTGTATTTGAATGATTTGGGATCAAACACAAGGTTCCCAGTATTTCCACGGCCACCCTCAGAAAAAGCCTTGAGTTGTGTGTGTTCATTTAGGAATGAGAGTTGATATTCCTTTGGACCAAATGATTTCTGAAGTCCCAATCTCCTCTCTGATGTGTGACTCTTGCTTGTAGGGCTCTCCCAAGGATCTGGCCAACCCATCTGTGATATTGTGCTTTCTGCTACTCTTTCCATGTTCTCCCTTATCTCTTGCCTCACAGAAATTTGAGACAACGGCGTGCTTTATTTTAAATTACAGACTTTCCCTTGAGTGACTCTTTGATTGCTCACTCTTTTTGGTGTCTTTGACTCGATCGCTGCATTTTACTCATATGTGTTCCATCAGTGCATTTTATGTAAAGTCACAGGGGCAAGAAAGATTGGGAAGAAAAGGAATTCAGTGGTTAATGTGGACTTTATTTGCTCAGAATGTACAACAGTAAAAGAATGTAGCGCATGCGCCTCCAGTATGCAAAGCAAGTTCCTCCTAATGGATCTTATCACAACTTCATGACAAATTTCTAAAAATATTCCCCAGAGTTAGCAGAAGAGCCCTGGGTTTCCAAGGGAAAGACAAAGCAGGCATGCTGTGTGGGTTCAGTTAGACAAATGATCTGGAGAGTAAAGCAAATTCTCTTGCTTTTTTTATAGGTTGTGAAAGTGACACAGATTCTGAATTTACATCCAAAATGCAGGATTATAATAAAGATGATATGTCCTATCGAAGGATTTCGGCCATTGAACCAAAATCTGCTTTACCGTTCAATCGTTTTTTGCCCAATAAAAGTAGACAGCCATCCTATGTGCCGGCGCCATTGCGGAAGAAAAAGCCTGACAAAAATGAGGATAACAGAAGAAGTTGGGCCAGCCCGGTCTATCCAGAAGCAGATGGAACATTTCCAAGGTACTGGGATGCGAGCTGATGATGAGTTTTAAAATTCAGTATGCTTTGTGAATTTGCTGGGATTTTAAATATGGGAAAAGGAATGGTTCTTAAAATGTATTTCATAGATAATAAATTTCACTAATGAAAATATTTTTTTTTTTTACCTATATCTTTAGTCATGCATATCCTGACGATATTTCTTCCATTTTAGAGTGTCAGCCTAGGATATGCCGGTTCTTTTTTTAGATGCATGCCTTTCGCCTATTGACATCTTACAGCTTATTGGATGACTTCTGTTGTTCATTGTGGAGCTGTTATTTTCTTCCATTTTTTTCCCCCTGTCTTGAGTGATCTCAGTGGACACACAGAGAATCCTATAATTTCACATCAAATTAGCAGAGCAGAGTGGGATTTGTCAAATTCAGCTTGCTGTCAGAAGGAGGTGTATGGTTCTGAAAGTGGTTCGGACTCCGAGGATGAACGAAGGTTGCCTGATATAGTTTTGGATGACTTAGCCAACCGTAGATTCCAAGTGAAAAAGAGGCCCGAGTGTTTCATCTCGAAAACCACCTCTCGTAGCTCTTGCTCACAAAGGTTTCCTCCTGCTGACCCATTAGCCACTGGGCTGTATGAATTGACGAGGTCAGAAAAATTCTCCTAGATCAGAATGTCTGTGATGTTGATTTTAATACTTAACACCCCAGATTGTTTGCAGTTTGTCTCTTTTTAACACATCTTATAATTACCTTTGGCCCTTGTGTATCAAGCTATTCTCTAATTAAAATGAGATGCTGTTATAATGCCTTAACTTTGTTCTAGGAACTATAATGATGAGAGTGGCAACTAATTTGTCTCATCCAGTGGTATAAACTCTGTGAGCCAGAGAGCATGCCTTTTTGTTCTGTGTCACAAATTGTCATTCAGTATCTTAACCGGTTGGATGTTTTGAACAGTAACGAGAGGAGGACTTGGGGCACAAATGTGGAGAACTGGCCAAGAGTACAAGAAACTTCAAATTCCTCTTGTTACTTGGAAGAGGAAGAAGAAAAGACAAGTATGCCCAACACTGTAAAGGATGATCTATACGTGCGAAAGCTAAGTCCAATCATGCCAAACCCAGGGAATGCTTTTGATCAGTTTCTTCCCAAATGTTGGATCCCAGAAGACGTGAACTGGAAAAGAATAAAAAGGGAAACTTACAAACCATGGTATAAAGAATTTCAGGGATTCAGGTTTGTCTCTGTGCATGTTTCTGTTGTTCTAGTGTTCATTCGGCACCCTGGCTAGGTGCATTCCGTGTGTGCTTCTTATGAGAGAGAAAGAGAAATTTTCTCTTCAATACCTATAGAACCTCTATAACTGCAGAAAATAATGCTGCTTAAATTTAAACCTTAGGATCTGGATCTTAGGAAGCCTTCTGCGTGACAGGATTTTCAGTGGTTGTAGTTTTCTCCAACTTTCTCCTTCCCTCCCTCCTTTCTCTGCATTGCTCTACAGTAGGAGGACTTCAGATTCGGAGGATGAGGATTTGGGCTCTGACAGAAGCTCCTCCATTTTTAGTAGAATCCAAAAAGCAAAGCATAGGCTAGACAGCAACTGCCAAAGACGTTCACTCCTGCTGGAATTGGCTCCCAAAGGGGCCAGGAACTCCCGGGACACGCAAGCAGCCAGGAGAAGCCGCGGTGCCGCGGATGAGCCCAGGTGTACCTGTGTGCATGAGCCTGCCCGCTTTGAGTCTGGCCGGGGACACCCGGGCCAGCGGCTGCTGCTTTGTTAATCTCTGACCATGATGCGCTGGATCTTGAAACCTCGTTCGTAATATTTAGTGCAAAAGCTTCTACTGTATAACGTATTGCTTTCTGTGGGAGCAGATAAGCTTGGAAGTCTATAAAATTAAATATTTGTCAGTGCAGTGATGTACAAGATAGTACACAGTTATGGGGGGCAGAGTCAGGTCTTTGGGAAAACTATTTCTAAAAAGCTTTTGCAAAAGTTGACCTTAATTTAGGGTTGTGTTCTGTGTGGAGATGTGGAGAAAGGAAATAACTTTTATTTATTTATTTTTTAAGATTTTATTTGTTTATTTGACAGAGAGAGACACAGTGAGAGAGGGAACACAAGCAGGGGGAGTGGGAGAGGGAGAAGCAGGCTCCCTGCCGAGCAGGGAGCCTGATGCAGGGCTCGATCCCAGGACCCTGGGAGACCTGAGCCGAAGGCAGGCACTTAACGACTGAGCCACTCAGGTGCCCAGGAAATAACTTTTAGATAAACACCAGGGCATGCAAGTCTGATGGGAAAAGGCAAAGAAAAGATTCATCAGGGTCTTTTTGAAAGCTTCACAGCATTTTATTTTATTTTTTTAAATTCTGCTGACTACCTGATTGCATAAAGTGCTTGATGACCAACTCTCCAATCTCTGCAAGATCATTGCTGCTTCTTTGGGATGGGGACTACATCACCGTGGCTAACAGAATAAGGAAAGGGTGAAAGCAAGTGTGTGTACGACAGGGAGGGAGGTGTGCTCTGTCTACGTTCTAGCCTCATCAGTTGGCCTGGATGGTGCCCACCTTTCTTGAGAAGTACATTCTGCCTTTGCTTCTTTAAATGGTATCCAAGAAGGTCACAGGTGATGACATTAAAGGCTAGGCTTTCTTCCAAGCAAGAATCTCTCCCATGGTTCCCTAAAATAATTCACCCATGGTAACGGGCTAGTTGATCTGCTGCCTAATTACCTTTTCTACCTAAACTTAATAAGATTCTCCCTTCCTTTTTCTTTTCTGTGCTTCAGTCAGTTTTTATTACTTCAGGCACTCCAAACATACTCTGATGACATCTTGTCTTCTGAAACAAATATCAAAATTGATCCCACTGCCGGCCCAAGGCTCATAACACGCAGAAAGAATGTCTCTTCTGCACCAGGGTGTAAAAGAGATGACCTTGAGATGTCAACCCTAGATCCTGACTTAGAAAATGATGATTTCTTTGTCAGAAAGACTGGGGCTTTCCATGCAAATCCATATGTTCTCCGGGCTTTCGAAGACTTTAGAAGGTTTTCTGAGCAAGATGATCCTGTAGAGCGAGATATAATTCTGCAGTGTAGAGAAGGTGAACTTGTACTTCCAGATCTAGAAAAAGATGATATGATTGTTCGCCGAATTCCAGCGCCGAAGAAAGAGGTGCCTCTCTCAGGGGCCCCGGATAGATACCAACCAGTCCCTTTCCCTGAACCCTGGACTCTTCCTCCAGAAATTCAAGCAAAATTTCTCTGTGTACTTGAAAGGACATGCCCACCCAAAGAAAAAAGAAAAAGCTGTAGAGTATTAGTGCCTTCCTACAGGCAGAAGAAAGATGACATGTTGACTCGCAAGATCCAGTCTTGGCAGCTGGGGACGACTGTGCCTCCTGTCAGTTTCACCCCTGGTCCCTGCAGTGAGGCGGACCTCCGGAAGTGGGAGGCCATCCGGGAGGCCAGCAGACTTAGGCACAAGAAACGGCTGATGGTCGAGAGGTCAGAGTGTGTTTCTGCAAGGATTTTGCTTGTCATGGATGGTCTTGTATAACTTTTCTTGTGTGAGAAAGTGGCATTGTATCGCCCAACTCTGCATGTCACGAGCCATTTTGAAGCATCCTGTAAAAATGTATATTGTTGTGAGAAGCCTGTTGTGATTTCTTGGAAAAAAGTGCAATTCCATATTTGCACGTCTCTAAACTATTTGAGGCCTGTTTAAAAAGGTGTAGACACAAACCTTGCCTTTGGCCTCAAGGAAGACTATGGTACTATCTGCAACATGACGTTTCATGAAAATGTTTTCCAGTTACGTTTATAGACTGTATATTCTCATGTCCAGGCTTTTCTGAACCAGTCTGGCTGTAGTTTGGTTTTCTGTGTTTCCCATATTTTGGAGTATAGGATTTATGTGTAAACATTTCCCTTAAAATATGGCATTGCAAATTTCATTTAACTTAATTATGATTTTTGTTTTTGACCTAGGTTTCCTGGACTATCAATATGTGACTTTTTAAATTTATAGTTTAAAATTCAGTGCAAACTTTATTAAAATGCATGAATGTTATTTGCTGTCAGCTAAATTTTACTTGTATGTAATTATGGCCATTTTGATAATTGTCTGCATTTATGTGTTATGCAACTTGCCATTTTGATGTTCAGCTTGTTAAACTTTGGGATGGACAAATACAAGGCTGATTAAAATCAGTAGATCCAAATCTAACTTTTATTCCCGGCAACAGGAAGCTTTTTGTTATGGATTTGTTGGTTCAAGGTAAATTAGGAAACTCTTTATCTCGCTTAATTTGATTCCTTGAGATATGAGATCAATAGAAATTGAGACATTATCAAGAATGTGATAAAACCTTTTGAGATTTGTCCATCTCTAGTTAGAATCTTAAAGATATTGAACATTTAGAAAGTAACACAACTGAAAAGTGACTTTTAATTTTTGGTTTTCTGATTTCTTAGACTCTTTCAAAAGATTTATGGTGAGAATGGGTAAGTTTTTTAGTTCACAGTGGAGAAAAATCTCTGCATATTGTTTGTCCTTCGTGTAATATGTCACTGCACTTCTATCCTGGCATGTCACTAAATGGGGATGCTGTGTGCTGTGCATGTAATTTTTAAAAATGGGAAATTTTTTCTTAATTTTGCAACCTAATGGTAATATTTCTGTTTCCGAGTGTGCAGTGCATGAAGTGCTATATGACTGAAGTAGATTTTGTTTTTATTAGAAGTTTAAAATTCAGGTCTTTTTTTTTCCCCCTTTTCTTTTTTTCTTTTTTTTAACTTAAGGAGTTGATTAAAAGTAACACAATTACTTGCCTAAGATTAGGTATATTTAATTTAGTATTTGATTACTACATAGACTAACATTTTCACTTCTGGATGTTGAAGCCCAAATAAAGTTATTTTAGAAAATTTTAGAAAATCTATGATGGAAAAGGAATACTAACATTCACTTTGAAGTTGGAATTCATACAGTTGGTATTATCTATTTACTCCTAGTTTATGGGGCGCTTGCTTTCTTTCTTTCTTTATTTTAAAGATTTTATTTATTTATTTGACAGAGAGAGAGAAAGAGACAGCGAGAGCAGGAACACAAGCAGGGGGAGTGGGAGAAGGAGAAGCAGGCTTCCCGCTGAGCAAGGAGCCTGATGTGGGGCTCGATCCCAGGACCCTGAGATCATGACCTTAGCCAAAGGCAGATGCTCAACCAACTGAGCCACCCAGGCGTCCCTATGGGGAGCTTTTATTAGTTGGGATGAGGGATGACATTAGTCTTCCCTTAGTAGAATTTGGAAACATTTTCATGATTCCTGATTAGGGTAAAAAGTTATAGTATGGCTATGTCACAAAGCCAAAATCAGCTTCCCCAAACTGCAAAAATTAAAATCTTTTAAAATTTTCCGGAAATGTTTCCCATTTCTAGAGTAATGGAGAGTTAAAAGCAAATGCTACCATACTTTTACTTTTTACTGCACACTGTAGAATCATTCATTCCTAGTGCAGAATAACCAGGTGGCTACATCTTAGTATTTACCATCAGACTTTCTATGACTTTGTGAATCTAACTTCTAATAGTTTTTGAACAAGAAGAAAATTTAAGTATGTCAAATATTTTAATCTGCCTAAGCCTTAGTAACTACGGATCTTCCCCCACTGGGATTATGTCATCTCTAAGAATTTTTAGTTGTGATAGCATTGGATAATTTTTGAAGTGTAGAAACCTTGGAACTTACTAAAATTCTTATTTGAAGCAATATAACCATTCTAGGTGTCAAAATTGTAACTGAGTCAAGGGCAACTAATTGCAAGTACTTCTCAGCCACTGATTTAAAAAATCAGACTACCAGCATGCTTTCAGTGTGCCGTGCAAAGACACATTATTCCCTATCCAGCTCCTCAAGGGCTTAAAGCTTTCTCATTTGTGAGGGTGAATGAGGAACTTGTCAGCATGACGCTTAAGCATCTGCTCATCTCAGTTCATCACGGGAAAGCTAATTTAATGGATGAAAAATCTCTGCTGCTTTGAGCATTTTGAATGAAAACTTTCAGAATTTTCATCGCTAATAAGGCTTGATAATAGAAGCAGTTTGTTTTTCTTTTTTTTTTTTTTTAAAGATTTTATTTATTTATTTGAGAGAGAGAGACTGAGAGAGAGAGAGCATGAGAGGGGGGGAGGGTCGGGAGGGTCAGAGGGAGAAGCAGACTCCCTGCCGAGCAGGGAACCCGATGCTGGACTTGATCCCGGGACTCCAGGATCATGACCTGAGCCGAAGGCAGTCGCTTAACCAACTGAGCCACCCAGGTGCCCAGCAGTTTGTTTTTCTTAAAGAGGATACAAGTACATGGAGTACAGGTACTGGATGAGAATGTGAACACATACAGCTATTTCAGTGACTCCCCGTGTTTCTCTGTAGGGATGCCCTGTATGACTGGGCTAAGAAGAGAGAAGAGAAACCCAAATGCCAAGTTCAGAAAGCGAGGGATTTTTCTGGCTCTAGCTAGCAGCAGCAAATACCTTCTGTAGACTATTTCCAGACTGTTGCTTGCGTGGTACGCTGTTTGTTTTAAAGTTTGTCCCCCTTGCAGTGTAGTGCCAAGGTAACACAAATAAAGCAAGGTTATCTGTAAAATGAGATTGATGAATAATGCATGACTTGTCAGATAAAGGAAAGTAAAGCAAATATGTCTTCAGAAAACTAAAGTGTGTTTCATACCACTTGTCATCAAAACCTTTTATATGGGATTTTTTTTCTGTGTTCTATCAGTTACCAATGGTTTTCTTAAACTGCTTTGCTGCAATGAAAACAAAAAATTGGATTGAGTATAGGCATTTCATCTAGAACTTACTTCCTGTTTCTAGACATGTTCATATGACAGGAAACAAGTGATATTTCTTAATGATATTTCTTGGACATAATGTCCATTTTTTTTTTTTTTTTTTTTTAAAGATTTTATTTATTTATTTGAGAGAGCGAGAATGAGAGAGAGTACATGAGAGGGGGGAGGGTCAGAGAGAGAAGCAGGCTCCTCGCCGAGCAGGGAGCCCGATGCGGGACTCGATCCCGGGACTCCAGGATCATGACCTGAGCCGAAGGCAGTCGCTTAACCAACTGAGCCACCCAGGCGCCCCATAATGTCCATTTTTAAACTTAGAATACTTACCTGGAAAATCTTTATTGCTAACATCCTGTGATTGAAAAATGACTGCCTATAACATGAATGCTTTCCTTTTGGTTAAGGACCAGGTGAAAGAGAAATGCACATTACCTCTTAAAGACTTAGCTTGTTCATTTTGGGCTTGCTTTTTGTTGGCATTTAACATCTGTCACTCTGTTTATTTTTAATATGCTTTCTATGTGGCATTTTGTCAAGCGTGCTTTTGTGTTGCATGGATTTGTCTGTATGGTTCCATGACATTTGAAAATATGGTTATGATGCTTCTCGGCAGAAGCTGTGAATGGCAAAGTTGTTGTAAGGGTATGTAGATATAATTTGTAATAGGACTAAGCCATTTAGTCTACTGCCAGGATAAACAGGAAATGAAAACTGATTGAAGGTGAAATTTTAATCAAAGACAACTAAGAGATGTACATTTCATGTATGGGTTATGGCCAAAAGATTCTGTAGAACTGTAAGGACACCTAAGACAACAAAGAGGAAGGGCAAATAAAGTGGATGTGAGTGTCTGGGGATTTTGTCCCTAGGGAACATTCAGCAATGTCCATAGGCATTTCTGATTATTACACTGGGTGGGTTGGGGATGGGGGTTTTCTACTAGCCATCTGGTGCTTTTATATCCTGGGATGCTGCTAAATTGTCCTGCGAGACACAGGACAGCCTCCTACAATAAATAAATAATTTTATAGCCCCAAAATATCAATAGTGCTGCTATAGGGAAAACCCAATTTAGACTGTAAACCTATAAATGAAAAGTTTCTTATTTTACATTATCATCCTAGTTTGTAGTCACTCTAAAGCCTATTATCCAGGTTTTAGTACTGATTGTGCTTCAAAGAATTCCTACAGCACCTAACAGAAATATACTCAAAAGTGCATAAATGAGTATATCCCTATCTTCCTTTGAAAGTTCGGGACTCCGGGAACCCCAGAATTAGTATCATGGAATTTCTACCTGCTGTTTAAGGCAATCAGTGATTCTGTATTTAGGGCATTTTCTACATGTTGGTCCTTTCTGATCCCTTACTTCTTAGATATTACTTCTTAGACTTTCTCTAGTCTGTGAGGTAGACAGGTATGTATTTAGATGCATTATAGATACATGAAGAAAGAGACACAGATATTGCAGCATTCCCAAGGACATACAGCTAGTGAGTGGTAGAACCGGACGAGCGCATCTTTTAATGAGCTAATCCAGGTAGACCAGTTGGCAGTGTACCTGGCACACAGTAAGCCCTCAGGAGTTTAATGTTATGCTGGTAATTCTGATAAGGAAGGAAAGAATTCTTCATGATCTGGCTGAAAGACTTCTGTACTCAGAAAGTTCTAGATTTTATCAATGTGGCCTAGGGTGACCTCGCTAATCTGAAGCTGTTTTGGGAGTTCGTTTTCAAGAAATTCCATGCAGTCATGTTTTCCTTCATAAGAATAGTTGGTGTAAAGCACCGATAGTTATTAAAATACAATCGGTATAACCTTCCGCCTTTTCTTATAACAACACTTTCCTTGCTTAGAAGATGAGGACCTGAGGCGCAGAGAAGCTAAGTGATGTTAGGTTGGGGTGCAAATCGGTGGCATGGTCACCCCAGTGCTCAGTTCAGCTTGCATGGAATGTGCTCAGGCTTTCTTTAGGTAACTGTACACGCTCAGGAACATAGGGAACTCCCATTCCTGCCTGAAACAGGGATTAGTCTGCTCTGGACAGTGTTGGGCTCCCTTGGTTCACAGGTAGGAGGTTCAGTCCTGCTGGGTGCCAGGCTCTGTGCTCTTTTTTAGGGAGTCTGTTAAAGTCTGAGCACAAAAAAAGTCTTATTCTTTGAAGTTATAGCTTAATTTATATCTTCAAATTCACATAAATCAGGTTCATATATAGTCATACCTAGTTAGGTATGTATTTTTAACGATCCAGTGTATAATTTGATATATATTCCATGTGTAATTCCTTAATACTCTTTAATAAATCTTACAGAGCTTGCCTTATAAAACTTTGGGGAGGGATCCTGATTTATTATACACCCACTTTTTAAGAGACATTTCAAATTTATTTTGCTTGATTAAGTATGATAAAACATACCTCATTCTTGCCACAGGTGTTAAATGCATGTATCCTGTATGCTTTGTTATGTGTTAATGTGTTTTTCTCCAAACAACATGTGGACTTGTGAGGGAGATAAACTAAGCATGCACACACACACACACACACACACACACAGGAGAAAGGTATAACTAAAGCAGTAGAGGAGTGGAGAGAAAGGCCAGACCACTTTTGGTGTGGAAGAGGTAGGAATTATTATCAAAGTGGTAGAATATTCTCTAGATCAACACATTTATTAGCACCTACCATGGGCTGGGCACTCTTCTAGGCATAGGTGATATAGGAGCAGACAGAAAAAGATCCCTGCTTTGTAACCTTACAGGATGAGGCAGGTGAGGTGTACATAAACATTTCAAATGGCAATAAATGCTATGGGGAGAAATGCTGTGGGGAGAAAGGTGAGGGATAATGTGGCCAAGGGAGAGGTGCATTTACTCTTTTGTGTAGGGTGGTCAGGGTGGGAAACACTGAGGTAATGTTCAAGCAGATGACTGGAAGTGAGAGATAAGCCATATGGTTGGTTGAAGAGCCAGTAGAAGAGCAGGAGGTTGGGCACAAGCAAGGGAACCAGTTGGCTGGAGCAGTGTGAGTGAAGGGGGCACCATGATGGGAGATGAATGCAGAGAGGTGAGCAGGATCCAGGTAATGTCCTAGGTCTTGGAAGAACCTGCTTTTAATTCATGTGAAATGGAAAGAAACTGATGGGTGCAGTGTACAGGGATGTTACTATCTGAGTGTAGTTTTGAGAAGATCCCTCTGGCTGTGGTATTGAGCATGCACTTTTGGGTAAGAAGGGGTAGAAGCAGGAAGACTGATTATTGTAATAATCCAGGTGGGGGATATGATGGCTTGGATCAGGGTGGTAATGGTGGAGGTGGTGAGAAGTGGTTGTGTCCTAGTTATAATTAGACAGTAGACTGGCAGGATTTACTGATGGGACCAGTAATGATGTATAAGAAAAAAAGAGGCATCTGGGATGACTCCCAAGATTTTTGGCCTGTAATCTGAAGGATGGAGTTGAATTTCACTGATGAGTACATTGTGGGTGAGTAATCATGTTTTTGGTCTATGACAAGTCAAGTTTGAGTAGTCTGTTAGACTTTGAAGTGGAGAATGAATAGAAAGTTATACACACCCATCCAGTGTTTAGTGTATCAGGGATCCTGAGGAATGAGTGGCATTTAAAAAGGCATATATACTGACGAAGGGCTTTCTTATTGGAACAGTTGAAGACAGACTAACTGGATCTGGAGGCTGGGTGATAATTTAAGCTACTTTAAAAGTCTAGGTAAGAGTTGGCTGTGTTCTGATCTAGGGTGTTGGCAAAAGAAGTGGAAAGAAAAAGACACTGAATAAGAGGACTTGATAACTAATTGAAAGTAGGGAGAAGGGAGAGGCAAAGGTGAAAAATGGTTCTTAGGTTTCAAATGTGGATGATTGGAAGCAGGTTACACCATTAACAGCCAGAAGCAGAAAAGCAGGTTTGGGGACAGATTGAGTTTGGCTACATCAACAATAACCATGTGTTTAGTGAGTTATAGTTTACAGAATCCTTCCTAGATATTATTTCAATTGGTCCTTTTACAATTGAGGTGCTTAGGGGATATCCATGCAGATATTTATTCAACAAGTAATTGGAATTGAGTCAAGGGAGGGCCTGACCCCGGGGCTGTGTGGATTGGGAGTCATTTGCATAGAGACTAATTGAATTCCTGAACTAGCTAAGGGCAAGCATGTTATAAAAGAAATGTGGTGATAGCAAACTCTCGGGGAGGGCGAAGTTTAAAGGCCCAAGAAGGAGATGTAGAGTTACTTAAATAACTTATTTAAATAAAATTAGAGTCCGTTAAAATGAAATAAAATCCAAAGTGCATTATGAAACTTCTATAGGAAAGCACATTTTGGGTACCCCACCTTCAAAAGCTCTTTTTCAGGGCGCCTGGGTGGCTCAGTTGGTTAAGCGACTGCCTCCGGCTCAGGTCATGATCCTGGAGTCCCTGGATCGAGTCCCGCATCGGGCTCCCTGCTCGGCAGGGAGCCTGCTTCTCCCTCTCCCGCTCCCCCTTCTTGTGCTCTCTCTCTCTCTCACTCTCTCTCTCAAATAAATAAATAAAATCTTTAAAAAAAAAAAAAAAAGCTCTTTTTCATTCCTACGCTCTCCAGTATTCATACTGGACTACCCCATTCTCACTACCCTGTTCTCCAGTGCAATTGACCATCCCTTCTATGTGCCTCATGTCTAACACCTCACTCTGCTCGTTGGTTCTACTTTAGATTGAGCTCTCTGAGAGCTAATCCTCAGTACATAGTCATAACAGGGTCACACATTGGGAGACATGCAATCTGCCTTAATATAAAACAGAGGACTGTAAAGGTCATTCCATTATAACTGGCTGCTAGAAACTACCTATGGTGCTTTGAGAATAAGTCTAGTGCAGTGGTGGGGTGGATTTTAGAGAATCCTTGAGAAGAAGTAACAAGTTTATTTATGGTAATGAACTTGAGGAGAAAATATCAGGTAATCATTAAATTATTTAATAAGTGCCCAAAAAAGGCAGCCAAACCTTAAAAGATTATCTTTGGGGGAGATAGAAAAATATAGACGATTCTAGTAAATATTTCTTTCTAAAGTAATCCTTTTATGCATGGACCACTCCAAATATGAACATTGGATTATTTTTTCAGACTCATGCAGGGTTCACTTAACCATTTTGTGAAAGAATTCACACTTGAGTTGAGTGCTAGGCTCTTGTTTCTGCGTTTTGGAAAAACACCATTTATCTCTGTAGTGTTATTTCTGTGATAATATCACTGAAACGTCTAGGTAGTACAGCAGAAATTTAGATGGAATTTCCAAACAAACAACCTTCCAGTTTAACCCTAAATCCGGTCATGTGACCCTTTGTTACCATGGGTATTTTGGTTGTAGGAGTAAGTCCATGAGTGATGTCAGCGCGGAGGATATTCAGAACTTGCGTCAGCTGCGTTACGAGGAGATGCAGAAAATGAAATCACAACTAAAAGAACAAGACCAGAAATGGCAAGATGTGAGTACTTTTTATATTGGGAGAAGGGAAGACTGGGAGAGTATTCTTATTTGACTCTTCCTTGTTTCTCTTAAAAGATCAGGATACTTGAGATGATTTTCCTTGCTACAGAATTCAGTCCTCAGAAAATGCGATCAGCTTCCTTTGAAAAGACTCGTACACCTTTTTGGCCTATCACTGTTGCCTATTTTAAAGGCCTCTGTGAAAAATATAATAGGATATTTATTTTCTAATATTCTCTGAGTTCTCAAAAATGTGAATCTGCTTCCTTACAGCATGGTTAATTTGTTCCCTTGCTTTGGTCGGTTGAATTTGGGGTATGACTGTTATTGAAGCTTGTGAAGGGAAAAGACTTAGCTCAAAGTTTAGAGGAGCAGGGGGTCCTGAAAAGTCTTGGCATTAGCAGGAAGAGATGAAGGGAGTTCTCAGAGTTAATAGAGATTTGGGGAGAAATAAGAAATATAACTAGGCGTAATATTTTGGCTGGAAAAGTCATTGTCTGATACGAATCAAAATGAGATGTTTTCATAGAGCTGACTTATATTCAGATGTTTATATGGACACAGACTTACTATTTAGCTTTGTCCCTGCAGGAAAAAAAGCTTGACCTTTTTTGAAAGGGGTAATTGTTACAAACCAAAAGAGTGTCTAGGAATACAATAGATAAATTATACAGAGCGAACCCAAAGGATTTTGAGGATAACTTTATGGGAAGAGTAGAGTGTTAGAATGAACAAAAGGGCCAGGGATAGTAAATCTTCATTTTCAAAGAGATTAAAGCCTATGAGATGAAGAAGAACCTTTTGCCTTGGCTGAATTTCTCAATTCCAGTGTCTCTTTTGGTTGGGAACTTGATTTAATGATCAAGAAACAGTAATTCAATGTCACTTTGCCCAGATACATGGGGACAGTTTGGGTGTGAAAAGAAGTATTGAGGGGTTATCTGTTAATGCAGATGAGAATTCACGCTGATTACCCTGTAGGACTAAATGCGCACTGCTTTTATTCTTTTTGGAAGTGGTTCGTACTGGCTTCAGGCTGTTTTTATTTATTTATTTATTTTTTAATTAATTAATTAATTTTTTAAAAGATTTTATTTATTTATTTGAGAGAGAGAATGAGATAGAGAGAGCATGAGAGGGGGGAGGGTCAGAGGGAGAAGCAGACTCCCTGCTGAGCAGGGAGCCCGATGCGGGACTCGATCCCGGGACTCCAGGATCATGACCTGAGCCGGAGGCAGTCGCTTAACCAACTGAGCCACCCAGGCGCCCATTCAGGCTGTTTTTAAACAGGAATGGCCCTGTCAACTCTTAAGGGTATAAACCAAACTAGTTTAGTCTGAGATCTTGGATGTGCTTCTCTTTGGACTGGAATGCCACTGGCAGTTCTTAGCATGGCATTTCTCTATTTTGGAGACCTAGAAAAGTCTGTGCCATTCAGAATGTCTTAAACCCTTGAGTGTCGCAACCAGCTTAGGCTGCTAGGGCTAATTTAGGTCACCCAGCTTCTGTTCCTGGGAATATGGGAAACAGGTCCACTTTTCCTACGGCATCTTCCTTATTGCCCTGTCGTTGGGTAGAGTTTACCTGCTTTAAAATCATATCCTCAAGCCTGACCTCCCCAGGAAAGCCTTTTCAAACTCTGCCCTCCCCTGCCTGAGGTAGAATTGATCACTCTCTCTGTTTCGGATCCCCGCCATCGTGTGCTGTCCAGTCACACTCATTGTTGAACTTTTATTTACAAGTCCCTTTCCCTTCCAGACCAAGGGTTCCTTGAGGGAACCCACATCTTGCGCATCTGCACGTTTGTGGTCCTCTGCCTCAAAGCAGGGATCCAGCTCGGTGTATGTTAAATTAAAGACAGAGTGGGCACTTACGCCTCACCATTCCAATCCTGTCTCTGTTCCAGTTGTACTAGTGAAATATGATATTTCACACAACAGCCAGATTGTTGGAGTAAGATGAAAATGAATTTGAAACAGTTCCTGATCTTTCTGACCTGGCACCCAATTACAGGCATTTAGCAGGCTTTGTGAAATGGGCAGGGAGGCAGGAAAACAGTAATGGGGTCTATCTTATTAGGTCAGGTTTTTTAGACAGACACATGAGATAGAGGTTGGTATAGAAACACCAGCTATAAAAAGCAAAATTAGGCCACCTTGGCATCAAGTTGGAGTGAACAGTTTCAGCGATGTAATGGGATACCCTGGCATGCTCTCATTGCTAGAGAGGGTGTGTAGAAATTCAGGTATGCCTGTGCTGATGTGATTTTCTTCTGTCAGGATCTTGCAAAATGGAAAGATCGTCGAAAAAGCTACACTTCAGATCTGCAGAAGAAAAAGGAAGAGAGGGAAGAAATTGAAAAGCAGGCACTTGAGAAATCTGAGAGAAGCTCTAAGACATTTAAGGAAATGCTACAGGACAGGTAATAAAGCTGAGTGCATCTCACGGTTGAAGTTTCCAGTGTTAGAAATCCATATTTTATGTAAGGGTTGGATACCAATATTAAACCATAAGCAAATAGATGTGAAACAGTCAGGATTTTGCTCTGCAATGAGAAAGTAAAGTGTTGCTGTAATAAAGAGTGACTTGGATTAACAAAAGAAATGGGTGCTTAATATAGGTGGGCATTCTTTCTTGATTTTTACATTGTATATTCAAGTGCAGTATTGGGTGGTGTTGGCCATCTTTGGTGCAGAAAATAAACTACCTTTTCTACTTTTAAAATGAATTTAGGAATAGAATGGCCAAATAAAACCAGCTCCCACTCATCTAAATTGTGTAAAATATCAAGTTCCTTTTCATGTTTTAGTGGTGCGATTAAAATTCTATTTTAAAGGAAGACAATATAAGCATAAATGTAAGGGGTTTATTTTTGGCATTGCAACAGAACAGGATAAAGGTCCAATTTAAAAGTTCCTGTAGAGCTGTTACTGTGAGAAACCTTGGAATATTTATAGGTCAGGGGGAAGGCAAATATGCTTTAAGGATAATGTCAAAAAGGAAATGTGCTGTCAGGTGAAGTTAAACAAAGCTCCTTTGTGCCATAGAAGCAAATGGTAAACACAGTTTCATTCACTTAAGAGGGATTCCCTACTAAATGGTAGTGATGAGGATGTGTGATGAACTTTTCTATAAATATGAATGGTGTCTTTAATCTGTAGTAATTGTCCATGCAAGTTCTATCAAGCTATATGAAATCATATACTAACTTGACCTTAACTGAAGTCTGAGTCTTTTGTGGTATTTTGTTTTTACTAAATTATTTTAAATTGCATACAGGAAAAAATACTCACAACCCTGTAAAGGAATCCACATCTTTGAAAGATTCAAATTGGTTGTCAGACAATCAGTTATATTTTAAGTGCGCTAATTTTGGAAGATTGATAAACTTGTAGGTAAAACTTCGTGAATGTTCCCTTAGTAAAATATCCTCATTTTCTTTCTTCTTTTTTTTTTAATGTTTTATTTATTTGATAGAGACACAGCGAGAGAGGGAACACAGGCAGGGGGAGTGGGAGTGGGAGAGGGAGAAACAGGCTTCCCGCCAAGCAGGACCCTGGGATCATGACCTGAGCTGAAGGCAGACACTTAATGGCTGAGCCACCCAGGCGCCCCATCCTCATTTTCTTATTAACATCTCTTTACAATTAAAAAAATCCCTCTGAAATATTTGAGGGCCTCTTTAAAAAAAAGAATCAAGTTCCTACAATCTTTTAGTGTGGCACTAAAAAAAAATTACATGTATTTATCCTCCTATTCTGTTAATATCGTGTTGGTTATTGTGTGAAGTCAGTAGCCTTTTTATTCTTAGTCCATTTTATGTTACTGCCCAAGTAACCTCTGTCTGTCCACCTCAGTGTGTCACCTGCGTAACTTGGTGGTTATGGTGTGCTTCTTCCTGCTAAGGGAATCCCGAAATCAAATGTCCACAGTTGCCTCGAGGAGGAGGTTGCATTCCTTTGATGATGTATTGAATGAAGAGATGCTTTCCCCTACACCGACCATGTTGGAAGCAAGTTACCAGAGCGAGAGAGTGGAAGAGAAGGAAACAGCATATTCTACAGAAATTCCTAAACAAGATTCCACAACTTTTGCAAAAAGAGGGGCCGCTGTGGCCGCTAACGTTCACCTTCCTTCTAAAAGCCCCATGGAAGAACAACTCCCAGACTCTTTGTCTTCTCAGCATTCACTGACTACACAAACAGAGTTGACTCGAATTTCAGCCTCTCTCCCCAGAAGTTACCAGAAAACTGATACAGCCAGGTTAACATCTGTGGTCACACCGAGACCTTTTGGCTCTCAGGCAAGGGGAATCTCATCACTCCCAAGATCCTACACGGTAAAAAATGTGTTCCCAGTTCATTTAGTCTGTTCTCAAGAGCAAAATGTTGGGGAACTTGGGTAGAAGTTTGAGTTACCTCTACTTGATGTAGAAAATATGCATAACTTATGTATAGGGCCATTTTGTTTCAGCTGATTTAGTTTCAGTACACATTTAATGCTTAAAATGTAACAACTCTGTGGAACTGATTAAACTTTAAATTCAATCAAAGTAAGGCCTGATACCTTTTAAAGAATGAATAAGCTGCTTTCTAAGGCAGAACATTTTTTAGTGTTGTATTTTCTCAAATGTAGCTTTTGTAAAGTATTAGGCTGAACCATATGAAGATGCTAGTCGTTCTTTTTGACCTACAAAATAGCAATTTTGCGTGGTTTAACCCAAATATTTTCAGATGCCTTATGTACAGCTTTCTATTTTTCTCAAATTACCTGCTTTATTAGAACTTGATACGCTTGAATGTGGTTATTAAAATGTATCTCATGGTTCTGTTTATACTGGGGTTTTTAAGAATATAGAAAATGGAATCATTTGCCCTGAGAATGAAGCAGTATTGCATAGCTGAAAGTGGGTGTATTAATTTTAACTACGTAAGAGGACGCAGTATAGTGTTAAGATCAATGTTCAGATTTCTTTTACCTCTGCCAGTATAGTTTCCTAAAATCTACGAAAAAACTTGAAAAGATTTTCAAGGTAAGGAAAACCTGCCTAAACTAGTCAGGAAAGTCCTAATCATTATAGTAAATAAAATAGAGATATATTTGGCAGCATAAAAAAATCAAATGTATATGACTCATTAGTAACAGTCAAAAGACCACTTATGGACTCAGAAAAATATTAGTAAAATGAGTTTTAGATATAGAGTTAATATAACTAGGATTTAACATGTTCCTACAAATTGGTAAGAAGACAGGCAAGCAGTAGAATAATGGATATAGAAATGAGTAGCCAGTTTCAGGAAGAGAGAGTTCAAATGTTTGATAACATAAAACACATCGAAGCATGTTCAACCTCATGAGAGCAAGAATGAGGTGTACAGCTTTTTACACATCAGATTGACAAAGATGTAAAACATTGAAAATGTCTAGGGTTGGCAAGGATGCAGAGAAATAGCCATTCTTCTATATTCTATTAGGAGTACACTGCTACAATTTTTTTCGAGAAGATAAATAGATAAATAGATATAAAGTTTGTATATTACATTTATTTTTTATAATTTCATATTATAAAATATCCTTCGGTCCAGTGAGTCTTCTTTGGGGAATCTATAAAAATAGATTATATTTATATTTATATAAAAATATAAAAATAAATATTCCAATTATAAAAATAAGTGGGTACTTGTTGCAATGTTTTTGGAAGTTACAGAAAACTTGAAACAACACTGAATGCATATCAAATGCATAAATTGTAGCTACCCGTACAATGGAGTGTTCAGCAATTAAAAAGACTAGTCTAGAGATCTGTCCATTGACCTGTCAGGGTGATGTAAATGAGCAAAGCAAGTTTCAACAGTGTGTCTATAATATCAACACTTTGTAAAAAACAAATCCCCCTCCCACTACAAATGCACCTGTCTGTTAGCATGAAAGAATGTACTCCGAGCTTTTAGGCATAGTTGCTGTGGGAGGTATGTTACTTCTATAGTTTTAAAGTATTTAATGTATATGTTTTTTAAACAGAAATCTAATGACACCAACCTTAAAATGGCGTTTCCTTTTTAGATGGATGATGCTTGGAAGTTTAATGGAGATATAGAAGATGCTAAGAGAACGCAGAATAGTTTGGTGAGCACCTCTGTGCAGAAACCTGACACAAGCCTGCTTGTTTCCAGCAAGTCCAGTGAGAGAGAGCGAGCAGCGGTGGGAGAAGGTGTGAGGGGGCTGCAGTCTCCTACACCCTCCTTCTCATCACTTTCCCAGGACCAGGCTGCCACTTCTCAAGCCACACTGTCTTCAACATCTGGCCCCGATTTAACATCTGCGTTTGGAGAAGGGGGAAGCTCACCGCAGACAGAGGTCTCGGGATCGCAGGTGAATTTGGGAAGGCTGCCTGTCAATGCACTGCTCAGAAACATGAGTATTGAAATCTGGAAACCATGCTTCTAACCTCTAGGCATTATTATCTGGGCTGATAATGTGGAAAACGATATTGCAGTTTATTTTTAGCACATCTGGAAGAAGTAGGCCTCTTCCACCTTTGCGTTTATAGATCCAGATAACCCTTGTGATGTTGTGTGTGTATTGAGGCTTTTTGGACCTATCTTTTTAGGGTTTGGCTGTTATTTTCTCTCTACTCTTCAATTCAGCAACAGTTGCCTTATACTTCTAGTGGTCAGCAGTCCCTGGTTCAGATGTAGGGGTCACTTGGGAGGTTACAGATTTAGGTCTAACAGGTAATTGAGTAATAAAAGCCCCTTCTCAGGGAAATTAACTGACCACGAGGGGAAACTGGTACACATGCTATGTGCTGGCCTCTAGGGACATGGCATTTCTTTCCCTATAATATTAACCTTCTTGTGACTATTTTTTTTAAAGATCTATTTATTTATTTGAGAGAGAGAGATTGAGCGTGTGAGCATGCAAGTGGGGGAGGGCCAGAGGGAGAGGGGAGAGAATCTTTCAAGCAGACTTCCCACTGAGCAGGGAGCCCTATGCAGGGATGGATCCCACCACCCATGAGATCATGACCTGAGCCGAAACCAAAAGTTAAACGCTTAACCGACTGAGCCACCCAGATAAGCACCCAGTGCTTTGAACTTCACTGAACAGACCACAGAGTGCCATGAGAGGCTCTGGAGCAGAGAAATTACCAAGTGCAGCCTGGCATCATGCAAGTCGATCTAACACCAGCCTTGCAGAGAATGCAGAGATACAGGTGACGATTTACAAAGCGTTCGCACTGATGGGGAAAGGGCCTGAGCATTAGGTTAGCGGAAGCAGAGACAGAAAAGACCGCCATGGGAGATTCTGGAGGAAGAAATGAAAAGATATTACTGGCGTTAAGTGTGAGGTAAGAAGGAGAAGGAAGACCCGAAGAACACTTACAAAGCTACCAAAACATTTAGATGTTCACCAACACACTATTTTTTATTTTTCTATTCTCTGAATACCTAGAATTATAGAGTTTGGACAAACGCTTGGGAGAGCGTTACAAACACCCTTGACTTATTCGTCCCGGGCTATCTTGTAATGTTCACAGCACTGTTCCCGAGGCAGAAAGCTCCTTCTCGGTGACAAGAGCAGGTGATGCTACCTGAGCAGTAGCACTGTCCACAGTGTAGGAGTGGACACACCGAGCAACTCCGAGATGGGCAAGTCACCGTGTGATCTATACATATGCGGGGGAGTTCCAACCACTCGACTTGGCAAAGCCTTATTTTGCTTGGTAGGATACCATTTCAAAGGGGCATGAATCCATTAATGATGACACCTGAAACCATGCCATGTTAATTCAGGTTCTCCTGAACTGCAATAACCTGGAACACACCCAACACCACACTTAGCCTCTTTTTCTTAATCCCTGGATGCGACTAGTCAGCTGCCACCCTGAGGGCGTTTTACCACCGAGTGCACAATACTTTAATAAGGCTGTTTTGTTGGGTTTGCTATTTGAAAACGTGAAAGCAAACACTCACGTCCATAAAACAAAAGCCACCTTGCTTCTGTTTTTATTATTCACCCACTGGTACCTTATGTTCTCCAAGTATACCATAGGCTACTGTTCTCATCCACTGAAACTTAGGATGTTAATTATAGATTTCCAATTCTTTAAAAATGAAGTTAAAAAAATGATAGCTAAGGATTTTAGCAAGCTGAAGAGATTATTTTTAGATATATGTTTGTCAAGATGCATGGGAACAACAAAGAAATATACCTCCATGTTAACAAAGATAATCTCTAAAGACAGGTCAACATATCACCATTTAAAAATATCTGTGGTCTGTTCAGTGAAGTTCAAAGCACTCAGGGGAGCACTCCGTCCCCTCAACACTGGTCCCGAGCCCCCTTTGTAGTGCTGTAACAACTGCTTACTGAGCGCTTGCCATGTGCTGACGGGCTTCTTGGGCGATTTCTGAGTCCTCAGGGACTGTGTATCCCTGTTTTGCTGTTGTGAAAATTGAAGCACGAGCGGTCACGTGACTTGTCCATGGCCATTACAGGGTCCTGAGTGGTGGAGTCAGGATTCGTAACCAGGCACTCTGAACTAAAGGTCACCTGCACCACAAAAGAATTGAAATTTGGTGACCAAGCCACACAACACTGCTTGCTTTTTCTTAAACACAGCGTACACTTTCTTCAACATGTCATACATACTTGTTCTTACTGTTCCCAGATTCGAAAATGCTCATTTCACCCATGTTTGTCTTGTGAAGTCGTCCTATTCTCTCAAAGCCTAGGAGGGTCACTTCCTTCATGAATCAAGACCTCTTCTTCCCCTAGTTGGAACTGAACTTTTCACCTTTGGTGAAAGTTTCATTTGCTGGATTCTTCCTCGTTCCAAATGTTCATCGTTTCTCCTTCACTGGTATTCTTTGTACCCTCTACAGCCTTTACACATAGTTGGCACTTGTGTCTTTACTGACTTGAATTGCATTCAAGGCCTTGATCACCAAACTGAAGTATGAACTTGATCCAGCAGGTAATTTAGGTCCTCATAGGCTCTTTTAATGTAGGAGTGTTAAGATTAAGGCGTATTTTATGACTCTAAGCACTGTGCTGTTACATAGAATTATTTTAAGGAAACAAAGTCTGGGGGTGCAGAAACTGGTTAGGAGCCTCTTACAGAATTGTGGTCATGAGGTGGTCCATGCCATTAAGAAGAAAAAGAACTTAATATAACCTCATTTAAAATCTGCCCACAGAAATTTCTTTCCCATCTCCATTGCCCAGGTGGGGTTTCGTTCCTTCCCATTCCCTTTTCTGCCCTACTTCTCTTATGACACTGTTTCTTTTCCTCCCCCTTTTTCTGATCCAGCCTGCCAGGGCAATTGTGAGGGTGACCCCAAGGCAAGGGGAGAGTGTGAGCCCAGAGCTCTTCATCCTCCTCCATCTGCCTCACAGATGTGGCTTTGATTATTTTCCCCCGACTGGTCTCATTGACAGGGTTTTGTTTCCTTTTCTGTCTTGTCAGAGCCCTCTTCTCTCAAACTCCATCCAAATCCCCATTTCAGAACCTCTGCCCCAGATTTTTTAAAGTGCTACCCAGAAGCCAGATGATACAGATGGAAGGAAGGAAGATTTTTACATGTTTACTTCTCAGTCACCAAGCCTGCGATGGGGCCCCTTTTGAATAGCACCCAGGGATAATGCTAACCCAGCTTTTCCTACCACACTCTTCTGTAGACCCTACTCCCCGGGAGGGCAGGAAGCAAGCATGCCCCCATCACTGTTAGCACAGTGCCTGGATCTGAAAGTACTCGTTGAATGCTGCGTTCTCTTGGCTTTAGAGCTAGGTATGTGAGCGTTAAATAGGGCTTTCTTTAGCTGACCTGGAAACTGTTTAACCAGCATATATATCACATATAGCATTGTTTCCATGCATAAGAGAAGGTAATTATGGGGCACGTACCTTGGCACCTTTTAAGTGTTTCACTTAATCCTCCCAATAACCTTTCAAAGTCGGTGGTATTATCCCCACATTTCGCAATGAAATACTTGGTGATTTGGAAGTTACATAACTTGCCCTGGGCTGGTTAAGCGCTTAGGCCACGACTGTAATTTCTCTGACCCTAATTTTTTGGAAATATGACAAACTCCCAATTTGAGAACCGCCTTATGTGTAGTTAAGTCTCCAAATGTTGACTTAACTTTGCTGTATCTCTAGAATTTTAGAGCCAACAGGGACTGAAATATCTTCTGTTGCATAAAGATAAAATCATTCTTAAGATTGTTTTTGAGGAAAGCTATATAGTTTTTGAAACTTACCAGAACTGGATCAGAAATGTGGGTTTTCTGAAATGTAGTTTGAAATTTACCCAATAGGCAGTAAGGAGCTACCAGCAATTTTAAAACGGGGTGCAGTAATGATAATTGGCATGTTCTGTGACTAACAGTCTGGGAGCTGTGTAGAAGATGGAGGGAAAGAAGGACGGGGGCAGGATCGCCAATTGGGAGGTGGCCGCAATAGTTTGGACTATGGTCTCCCCTCTAAATTAACATGGTAACCTGAAGAGTAACAAAGGGTGGGATAATTCAGGATAGACTTATGGATGGAGGACTTGAGAGCACTTTATTAAATGCATGGCTGCAGCGGGGGCGGGGTGGGAAAGGCAGGAGGAAGAAGCCCCAGTGTTGCTAACTTGGGCATCTGGTCAGATAGTGATGTAACTGACCAATACTTGAGAAGCAAGAGGTGGAAAAGAGTAGGTTTGGGAGGAAGATCCTGAATTTAATTTTGGATATATTGGGCTGGCTCAATAACTGAAGACACAGCAGGGAAGGTTATTCAGGAAAGCTCATAGTCAAAAAGACGGGAGACTGGCTCAGGAATGACAAAAAAGTGAGAATAGGAGAGCAAGCAGGGGACCACATTCATGAAACTGTGAGGTGGTGGGACAGACGGAGGAAAAGACGGGAGAAAGTGGGATAATGGGTGACGTAGAAGACAGTTGCTGAAAGCAAGAAGAGTTGGTGTAGTGCCTGGTGGGAGGAGGACTGAAGATGGATTTGGTAGGAAAGAGATAAACTTGAAATGGGTTAAGTGATGGCACTGGAAATACCACCTGCCTCTTGGAATGGAGAAGTGGATGAAGTAGGTAGAGATGTGCCTTTCCTGAAGGAGAGTGGCTCCAGGGCCAGAGCAGCACCATGACTGGGGGGTCACTCACTTAAGTTCTCCCCCCACTCGCACCCTGAAAAAACGATGCAAAAGAATCATGTGTGCAAAAATCAAAGTTGATCTATTTCCTCTGTTACTTACGCCTGTAGAGCCCAAATCTGTGTTTTGTGTTTTGTTTAATTTTATCAACTTCAGTAGGCTTCCCTTAACACATTTATCTAATTGAAAAAGTTTGGGGAAAATAGCTTTTTGACCTGTTAGTACGTAAGACTGGCCCTGTTTTTCATCAGTTCTCATCTTTGGTGATAGGAAAGTCTAAATTCATAGATGTCCTAAAATTAAATCTTGCCATTGCCTCTCTAGATAGATCATCATGTTTTTGTCTAAAAAGCTCACCTTTCAGTTGTACTTCTGTATAAATCAGATCTAATTTGAGGGAAATTATTTTTAAATGGTGATATGTTGATAACCATACTTTATCTTTTCTGGCATAGACAACTGGAACCACTTTATCAGTCATCAGGGATCTAGATTTCCCTTAAGAACTTATATTTCTGGTTCTATCCAGTTCAAGCAGCAATTCCCCCATCATCGTCTTCTGAGGCATGGATCCTTTGTGGAATACTCACATGGCATGTATCTTGCAGAGATAAATAAGGAAGTAGAAATCCTAACTGAAATCACTGTTGAACAGTTTGTGCTTGACTGTGATTATAGATATGTTCCCCTGCAAGGAGTCTATGGGCTGATCTAATTCAAGGACCTAGGATTCGAGAGGGATGCCTGAGGGACTGCCATCATGGGCAGGTCACGCCATTGAAATTATAGCTTGTAATTGAAATTATAGCTATTCATTCTAATCCCTTCTATGTATTGGTTTGGGAGGGAACTGGTCTACATAAGATTTTCATTTGAAAATAGGGTTTTGCAAAACAAAAAGCTTGCAAATCCATGTCATTATGAGAGAGAAGAGCCTGCCAGACTCTGAGACATGCCTGAGGTCACCTGGTTATTGATAGAAATGGACCTGTAATCACTCCTGTGGTTCTTTTCTCCTTTGCCTGTCTACAGTCCTAAGGACCCCCACACCTACAGTCTGCCAGGCTTAGCCACAGTGAGGCTGTCCGCTGTTAACTGTTTCAGAGAGGTGGTTATCTGCTCTTTTATTTAATATGGTCAAGTGGAGGTTTATTTCCAAGGCAAGAATATCCTTTTGTGAGACAATTCTTCTGGTCTAATAAAGCTGTGAGACTCTTTCATCTATAGCTTAAGCTCATTCTCTTTTATCCTATTTTTGGTAGAAAAGGATAATGTTTACTTGCTGTCTCCCACAAAGTATTCTTTATGTAGTTTGAGACTATTTATTAAAACTCCATCCTGTCTTTTATTCTTCAAGATAAAAAACATCAATTAGTATCTTGCATATCTAACCTATCATTTGTCCTCTCCCATTATATAGCAGTAGATTCTGTTCTTTACTTGGCCTTAAGTAAAATTTTTTTTTTTTTTTTTTTTGGAGGGTAAGTGTAGCGAAGGTGACCACTTATTTTCATTGAGTCATGTCTAATTTAAGTGTATGGTAGTTTCGGTTAAAGAGAAAAACTAACCACTAATTTTTTCTATTCATAGCAGAGTTTTATTCTGGAGATTGGTGTTCATCAGGCTGATTATTAACATGTTTTCACTAACTGCATGAGGGTTCCTGTATTTAAACTGCTTTACAAGCTTTCTGATGAAAACTTTCCTATATTATTAGCTACAGATTTTTCTTAAAATAATTCCATACTCAACTCTGGGAAGAGTCAGTAATTATTTTTCGAGAGCAAGGACCGTGCCTAATCCATCTTTATTTCCCAAGTACTAAGCCCCGTGTCTTATACAGGATAGATGCACAATAAGTGTATGTTGACCAGATGAATAAGTGAATATTATTATAGTATTTCTGTGTCCACAGAATGTAGTAAGTTCTTGGTTCGGTGCCTTCCTTGCCTTCTTTCTAATTCTTACGTAATATCAGTTTTTTGTAGAATAGAGTCACTTGGGTTTTAAACTTGTTCGAGAGGTCGAAAAACTTCGGCATAAAGCTTTATGAATTGCCCAGTTAGCCCTAGGTTCGGTTTTAACTGCCACATTGAATGGGAGAATTTGTAGGTCTTTTTTTCCTGGAAAATAAAGTGGCTTTAGGGAGAACTTCTCCTTTTTAAACAGTAAGTCTAAGTTATTAATTATTTTAAATCAAAGACTGAAACTAGGCTGGGAATTTCAAGTTGAAATTCATGTCTGCTCTTTACCCAAAACAAAACATATAAATTATGAAAGGCAATTGAAATTTTCACAGACGTCGTGTATTTTACAACTTAAAACATTTGTTTTGGAAAATGGCTGCTAGTCTGTGAAACTGAGCATTTGTTGCTGTGTAGGATAGTGACAGAGTTGGAAATAGAGGTCTGTTGTCTGAAATAGGGGCTGTTGTTCTGGGGTTTGTTGTGGCTGATGTGACTTCGAAGAAGTTGTGACTTGTTGCTTCGGTGTCTCAGTAGGGGTCCTCTTGGCATCTGACCCTGGTTCCTCAGAGATGACATAGCTCTGCATTTTGCAGCTTGTCTGGCAGCTCTGCCCTCACCCCTCGATCTTCATGTAGCAATGGGGCAAACAGTCGCCTTGCCAAAACTTCAGGTGCCCATTAGGGGGTGGTCTCAGTCCTAGTTGAGCTCTACACGTACCTGAGTCATGTGTCGATGAACCCCTCGAAATTATTCAGCTAAATATGTTAAATGTCGGAGATACCTTTTTAATAAGTATGGTGGCATTTTAAAAAGCATTTAAATATTTTTTTTGCATTTCCAAAAATGCTATTGTATTGAAATATATGATATGTAACATTGTATAAATTTAAGGTGTACAATATGTTAATTTGACACATTTATATATTGTAATATGATTGCCAATGTAGTGATAATTAGCACCTCAATCACCTTATATAATTATCCTTTCTTTTTAGTGGTTTGAATAATTAAGTTATAGTCTCTTAGCAAGTTGGATTATAATACTGTGTTGTGTATGTTCACTGTACTGTGCATTAGATCTCTAGGGCTTATTTACTAATAGCAAGTTTGTACCACTAAACAACACACACAACACGCCTTCTCACTCCTTTCCTGGGTAATAGCAAACGGTCTATAAATTAAACTCAATTGTGTAGTGGGCAAATGCCCAAGCCTTATTAATGCCCAGCTGATTATTAACGAATGTGAAGAAAAACATCTGTTGATGTGAAGGTTTCTCTTGTTTTAGCAGAAAAATAATAAACTCATTGATATGTATATAAATGAAGGTTTTACCAAACCCAAGTTAAAAAGATTGATGCTTCTGGTTTATCATGAAATAATTCAAGTGTACCTTGCATGTAGCCTCCCTTCTTTCATGGATAGACTTTCCTCCATGTGGGTGCCAGGGACACCTGATCCCACCGTTTCGTGTTTGTTTTCAGGATCAGTTCAGTGATATGAGAATCAGCATAAACCAGACGCCTGGGAGCGGTCTTGACTTTGGGTTTACAGTAAAATGGGCTTTTTCTGGGATCTTCGTTGCATCAGTCGAAGCAGGTAAATCATAGATTTGGCTCTACTCAACTTTCTTCCCTTTGTTATCCTATGCTGTTCAAAAAACCCTCCAGAAATTAGTTTATGTGATATAGGAGGAGAAAACACATGTGAAAAATATAGGAGTAAAGTGAGGAGATGCATCCTTTACCCTGAGACTAATACCTTTTCTTCTCCTTGCCTAATTAATTTTAGTTTTGTAGAATCTTAATCTTGTGACCTTTACAGAATTCATTTGTCAAAATTTTTGGTTTAATATTTGGAAATGATTCCGTGCAACACTTAACTGAAAATTTTGAAAGAACTGTCCATGACTGGCCGTGGTTGTGGTGGACATATATATGCTCTATAATAAATTGGTGTTTTCTGAGCATCCTAATATATCTGTAGCCCATGGAGTCCTCAGGATGCTTCAGGACTTGTACAAAAGGAGTGCCCCTCCCCCACCCAGGGTTCTACCAAGTCAGTCCCAAGAACCCTGAGCAAAATATTACCACAGAGGCTACAATTAACCTATTGTAGTTAAGAGGAGTTCCTCATTTACATATTTTAGCTATATAAAATTGCATGCTAACTCGTTATTTTTTTTGAAAATTCAAAAAGACTGTTTAATTAGATAACGGTAAGTGCTAATTGTAAACAGTTTTAAATAGCCTTGCTTTTTTTTTTTTTTTTTATCCATTCCAGAGTACATTTGGATTTGGAAGCTCAATTAAAGTACAATGTATTTCACATCTTTAATTTAAAAATAATTTAAAATTTTCTTTGTTCTTAGGAAGGTAATAAAGAAATTTTATTGAACAGATGAGCTTATTCCTCCTTTACATGTTAATGAAGATACATACTATAGAATAAAAAATGCTTTTGGTGCTTTGTATGTTGTAGGTACTCAAATATTTGATAACTTAAAAAAAATTCCTGATTCTGCTCTACCTGAAAAATCCAAGAATGGTTCGTTGGGATTAAAAAGTCATTTTTTTTTTCTCTAAGCAATGACTAGCAGGATGTGAATTTTTTTTGTTAGGAATTTTATGTTATTGGTTGTATTATTTATTTTGCTTTATATAGGTAGCCCAGCAGAATTTTCTCAGCTACAGGTAGATGATGAAATTATTGCTATTAACAACACCAAGTTTTCATATAAGGACACAAAAGAGTGGGAAGCAACCATGGCTAATGCTAAAGAAACTGGAAACCTAGTAATGGATATCAGGCGCTATGGAAAGTCTGGTGAGTTGGTTTTACCACTGTCTGCCTTTCTCAATGGGGAACTGGTCTTTGGCAAATGGTTATAACAGCTTGCTTCAGTAACTTTTTTCTCATTTTTTAAAAATTTTTTGGCTTCGAGGTATTTTGTGGTTATGCTGAGACAAATCTTGAACATTCCCTCCTTGACTATTCTGTCTGAAAACTTTTCACTAGCAAATTTACTGAGTTCTACATTATTGATTGATTGATTGATATGCTATACTGACTGAATGCAGGTATTAACTGAAAGCTATTGTAATTGCATCTGCATTTGGGAGTCTCATAATAATTTTGAGTATTAAGAATTACACTATGATTTTACTTTCTCGATAGCACCATAACTAACTGCTGGTGTAAGAGAGAACATGGTGGGTCATATTCCTATTGTTCATGCTCAAGGAACTTGCAGTATAATTCTACTATTGTGTTTCTTAGTTGTTGAGGTTGGATGGGGAATGGCATTAAGCTTCCCCCTCCCTGCCAAATTATGATCTCAAAATACGATATTCAGTTCTGGTTTACAGAAAGTGTCAGCAAATTTGCTAGTCTTTTCCTTATTAATATGATTTAACCCTTGTGTTTTCAGAAGGTGATTTGTTGGTTAAGACACCTGCACTCTTTACTTCCTTCCCACACTACCTGATTTGTTTGTATGTTTTCTGTATGTACATTTTGTGTGTGTGCATTCAGTAACTTTGTTCTTTTCACTTCACCATTTACGTGTACTCATTTCTTGATCATCATGTGCCAATCAGACTGGGGCAAAGACCAAACTTCCCTGCCATTTACACGGCATAAAACCCTCAATCTCACAAGTATGGCTACCAAAATTATAGGTTCACCCGAAACAAAGTGGATTGATACAACTTCTGGAATTTACAACTCAGAAATATCTTCAAATCTGTCAATAACAACTGATTTCTCAGAAAGCCTCCAGCATTCTGTAAGTATTTTGAAAAGTGGGAGTATTTGTGTGGAGCAAAGTGTGTGTAGGAAGTGTGTGGGGGGGGGGGGGAAGAATTTGAACAATTTTGAGGCTCCTTGAAAAACATTTAATTTATAGTAATGGGAGTAAAATGTATTTTTGACAATCCGAAGGCAGTACTCATTGATAGAGTAATAGTGATATAATGGTAAAAGCAAAAGATCCCGTAGTGGTGTTCTATAGGTATTTCCTACTGATCTTCATCATTATACCCATTTCTTAGATCTTTGGGGATGTGAAGTAGTAATGATGTAAAATTATGCACTGTAAGTTTTCTATGCTTTCTTTGGTCTTTAGGGGTAAATTGCACACAATAACTATACTTATTTTAAAACCTCATGAAGCATTTTTAGTTCTTGTGTAGATGAATTTGATGGGTAGACTTAGATGTGTGGTTAAGAGATACTCAATTACATTGATTAAAAATAATTACAATGTAGAAATTTTTCTAAGTATCAAAGCAATAGTTAAATTTAAAATTTCAAATAAATGTTTACATTGACTCCCTAAATATAGTTGTTGTTATCCTAAGATATTCTTTTATCTAATAAGGAGATCCTGCTACATTGTGTAAGAAAAGCTTAAATGCTGAAGAATCCTCTATGCTTGTGTTGCTTACTCATAAGTATAAGCTAAGTGAACTTAATTATTTGGCACATCATGTTTCTTGGAAAATTAATGACTGATTGAACTTAAGGTCATCCATGCTTATAGAGAGGTGGTCATTAATCCTTTCACAAATATTAAAAAAAATTTAAAAACTTTCCTAGCTATGTAAAAAACTATAAGAAATACATTAATATCCTGTAAAACTCATCTTGTTAAGATATTCTCACTACTGGGAAATGCATTATTTAAACCCGAAGTCCAATTGGAAAGAATGTTGTTAACTGGCATTTTGTCCTTTCCAGAATATTGAATCCAAGGAAATGAATGGAATTCATGATGAAAGTACTACTTTTGAATCAAAAGGTAAACATCACCATTATAACTAGGTTTATAATATAGAAGTCACAGCATTCAAGTTCTGCTATTATGAAAATTAATATCAGTGAGTCAAAGAAAAACTGATCCCACTGCAAGTTGAAACTAAGAGGTTAGCATGCAGATCCAGTTGCAGACAGGTGGAAGGGCGTTCAGTTCCAGGGTTTGAATAGTTCAGGAACTACAAACAAAGGTTGGCAGTGTGTCCAGGAGCTTTGAGTGACTGTGTGTCTAAGTCAAATAAGAAAGACTGGTTTTCCTGAGGCCATTAGCCTTCTTGCTCTGGTATGTTGGCAGAGGGAATCTTAGTTAAATCTGAAACGATGAATGAGGTTTCCTTTCTCCCTTTATTGTGAAAGGGACAAGTTTGTAGGCAGCTAATATTAATAGAGAAATGGCAATAATAGTCGTTAGCCAGAGGACCCATTTGTAATGAAAAAGCAGGTGTCGTATCTAGGGAGGTCTCGTATGGTGGAGTTATCACTCTCTTCCTTCTGTCTGTCCATAAATCATTGTTGCCACATGCTATATGCTACTCCTTAGGCATATAAAATAAATAAGAAAGATCTGGTCCACATAGGCTGGGAAAAAGACCCAAAGAAGACAGAACTCCTGCTACCATGAAACTAGACTCCCACCAGCTGGGTTTTCACAGCAGTTTGACGGCTTTGCATCTGCATTTGCCAGTTCATAATACATTAGGTCAAAGCCAAACCAAGTTTATAAATTCCTCTTGATTGATGATTTATTTTGGTACTTAATTTCTGATAGAAGTGACTGCAATGATGTAATGTATGGTGATTAACATAACATAATAAAAAAAAAAGTGACTGCATCTTAACTGATACTGCATTCTTTATCAAAGGAGTTTTTAAAACAAACCTGACTTATTTTTGATTCACGATGTTAAATCCAAGACATCTAGGTCCCATTCTGCCAGTGACTCAGGCAAAGCAAACTGCTAAGACACCAAACTCATCATTAGTGACTACAACTATATGCACACCTGTTATTTGAGGGTTTTCTTTAGACAAGTAAGCACCAACTAGTATGAAGTAATAATTGCATTTACATATTATGAATAAACTTAAGTATAAGAATCATTTGCCATAACCTTGCAACACATCTGTAGAAGTCAGAATGTTTCTTTTCTATTTTTTTTTTTTTAATCTGACTGAACTCCATTTGCTTAAAGTTAGTGGCTATAAGATGTTAAACCAAGTCCAAATACTTTAGATAGAAGAATATTTTAATTTGGACATTTGTTTTTATTTTATCTTTCTCTGGGTATTAATTTATCTTCTTCCTCCCCACTATTTCTCAGTTCACTTTTTACTTAGCACTGCAAAAACTCTTAGTTATAAATACTTTTCCTTGGACTTCCAGCTTTTGGATTGATTAACCTAAGCAAAACATTTTAGTTTCCATTTCCCTAAAGGTGTGTGATCTAGCATGGAAGTATTTTGGCTTCTATGAAACTATGATGCTATCTGCTAGAATTTATTAATAAAATAATTAGTTCCATTACTAATTTGGATGTAGTATAGACTACTAAAATATGTGTCATTGTACATTGAAATAATCCATATCTTCTATGGCTATCAGTTTTGTCATTTTACAACTAATGCTACGGATTAGAAAGGTGTGTCAAATACCATTTAGTTTCCAGTGGTGAGAGATTAAAATGAATGACATGGTATTGACATTTTTTTTTTTTATTTTTCAACTAGCATCTGAACCTATTTCTTTGAAAAACTTAAAAAGGCGATCACAATTTTTTGAACAAGGTAAACTACCAAGATAACAATTCATGCACTTTCATGGAATTGTTCCCATTCTCCACTCTGTCCTCGTAGTCTTTGGTGCTGGGCATTAAGCCTTTTCAATTTGGCTGTCATTGTGACCAAGCAACATAACCCATTTCCATTCTTTTCCTAGGGTCATCAGGCTTTTCTTACAGTTCATGGGTCTACCTCTGTGGTAATGGGTCCTTGCGTGTCTTTTGTATACCTCTGAATTTTTTTTTTCTAATTAAAAAAGATTGAGATGCTGTTAAACACACACTTCTTTCCACTGGGTGGTGACAGTAAGAAATGAGGAACTTCACTTACGCCTTACTGCTTCCTACCAATTGCATAATATTAGATTACACCAACACCCAATTGTTGAACTTTTGAAAACTCTAACTTTTGGTTATGGAAAATGCTCTTACTAAAGAGCAGAGTTGTTTATTGCTATTGGAATGATGGCTTTGGTGTGTTAATAGGACCGCCCTATTAACTCCGAAGTAAATTAAATGTAAATTTCAGTTGCACTTCTGAACACGTGCATTTTGAACCTCCCTGTGTTGGTGTAGTTGGGTCCCTCTGCCTTCTGTGCTCTGCATGTGGCATTTCTTCTCCCTCCCACGTCTGTCTAATGCCCTGTCTCATGAATGCAGTCGGAGCTGTGCTTGTGCTATCAAGAACTTAAAAGTAATATCCAACATTTGGGATGCGATGGCACAGAGAGGAGTGTGCTGTTGGTGTCTAAATGTTATTGTTTCTTACTTTTAAGGTGATTAAAACCTTTACACACTTGCCTTGTATTTACTGGACTCATAGATTTTTTTATTTTTAAATCTACTAGTCTTTCTTTGGTGAATTAAGGTTTCTTTTTGACCATAAATCGGAGTAGCTCACCAGCTATGCATGTACGAGGTCTATTTGTGTCCGTATCCTTAGTGTTTTTTACATTTTTGTTAAATTCCTGTTTTTCTATGGTAATTTAATTGAAACAGTATGATACTCCTAGCTCAAACAGGCTACGTAAGACAATTCCCTTCTTTCTCTGGTCTAATTTTCACTCAGTTTTCTTCAACAGGCTCTTTTAGGGAAGGATATTTTCCTAAGTCTCAAAGCAGTTTTCTATTAAAAAAAAAATGTTTAAGTGAATAATTTGACAGCTGAGGTTTCAGGAAAATTAAAAAAATATTGTACAATAGTGCCTTTCATGAAATTTACTTACTTGTTTATTATTCTTGTACAACATACAGACACATATTCATGTAGCACCCCCTGAGAATAAAAAGAAGAATATTAGGCTCATAAGTTTACACATGAAGTTTGAATATTTGTGCTTCCCTTTCAGAGGAATGGGAAGGATTTCTTGAACATGTCTTTGTGGTGTCTTATTTAAATAAAGTAGCTCATTAGCAAGGAGATCTGGAAAATCTGATATAGAGCTGTCACATTGTCATTAAATAGTGGCAAGTAAAAATTTGGATTTGGTAGATGTTATAACATTTGAAATTCTTTTTTCCCCTGTTGGGCTCAGCTGTGACATACTACCTGGTGTATTCATAAAAGAACCCTAAAACCTCTTCAGAAAACACCAGCCGTCCAGCTCTAGTACCGAGGGCTAGGGGGCTACTCTCGGCATCCATAGTTTCTCTCTCTCTTTGTTTTAAATGACTTTGACTTTGGAAGATGAGTAACAGATGGAATTGAAGAGAAAAACTGAGATACTGCTGTGGTTTAAAAAGAAACCAAAAAAACACTGAGCTCACTTAGTATACTGGCATAGAAACAGCTAATATGACTCTCTGAAAAAAATTATTTCATAGAAATGAGAAGACTTATATGTTTTTTTTTTTTTCTTCCTTTCCCACATGGTGCAACACAGGAAGCTCGGATTCTGTGGTTCCTGATGTAAGTAGCATTCATTTGTTTTTGGAATAAACAAGGTGACCTTGGTGGGACTGAATTAGCACATACTAGCGTCGCTGATTTTCGGTTGCAGAAGAATTTGTCACGGGGTGGGTAGTCTTTCCAAGTTGAAAAGACCCATTTTGAACCAGAAAGCCAAACCTCCTCTGGTACCGCTTAGGCCAAGGGTGGTATGAATAATTCATGTAAGCGAAAGTGCTTCAGTAGATGACTGAACAAAGTAATATGTTCTTCCTTTGTTTGCACATCTTCTCTTATTACTGGTTTAGCTTCCAGTTCCGACTCTCAGTGCCCCAAGCCGCTGGGCGTGGGATCAAGAGGAGGAGCGGAAGCGGCAGGAGAGGTGGCAGAAGGAGCAGGACCGCCTGCTGCAGGTAGAGCAGAATGATGTGGGCCCACGGGAGCGAGGCAGGCTGGCTTTCCCTGGTCAGGGTCAGCCAGCATCGGGAAGCAAATTAAAAAAAAAAAAAAATCAAAAGCTAATAACCTCATAATTAAATCTTTTGCTAGGCAGCACATTCTGCATTCATTACATTCTATTTTGAAGCTTTCTGAGTCCTCCTTTTAAAATCATTATTTACCCTGTGTATTTTTTAGAAGGCAGCACTATAGTTTTGTGGTTTGATATATGACAGGTGTATGAATTGTAAGGACTTCCACAACATTTTGTTGTAATTTAGTTGGAACCCCCTTCAGAGTTAATAGGGCGGTCCTATTAACACACCAAAGCTGTGTTGCAGAGAAAAGAGCTCCATTGCAGAGAAATTCGGTCCCCCTTGCAGTTAGCTAGGGGCTTTAATCAATTACAGCTGTGGTAAAGGGTGGCTATGGATTCAATTCTGAGTATCTACCCTTTCCCGAGACTGCAGTTTAATTCGATATAAGCTAGTTCATACTTTGGGGATGAAAGTCCGATTGGTGAAAACAGTATCACCATCTTTAAAGACTGAGGTGAAGGGTAGAGCTAGCAAAAATGCTGGTGAAAAAGATCCTGTGTAACATCATTAATCTGTTAATTAACTAATTAACTAATATGCTATCTTTCCTTATAGGAAAAATATCAGCGTGAGCAGGAGAGACTCAGGGAAGAGTGGCAAAGGGCTAAGCAGGAAGCCGAGAGAGAGAATTACAAGTACTTGAATGAGGTAGTAGTGTTGGAATGTGCTGTGTTCTTCTCTGTCTCAGTGAAATTAGCCAAGACGGAAGATCCTCTATTTCACCTGGCTTTTGCCACATATCCACTTATATAAGCTCTTTGAAAAACACAGTGAGCTCTGATTTGTCAGAATTTTGCTCTGATGTTTCAACCTTTCTCTTAGTTTCTCTACTGTATCATTACTGCTTCTATTAATGGACCCTAACTGCATCTTTCTCTTTGTACTTGTATTTCACCCACGTGTGGCTTTGTTAGCGATAAAACTTTTAACATCATTTCTAGTGGAAATCGGGCCAACTACAGTGAGTCTCTCAAACTGAATATAAATAAATGAAATTATAGTGATACACAGATTCGGATGGGTTTCTCTTTCCCCCCTGGTCACATAGGAACTGATGGTCCTGAGCTCAAACAGCATTTCTCTGCCCACCCGGGAGCCTGCCGAGGCCACCTCGGAAGCCTCCTGGGGTGAGGGGTCCAAGTCGTCAGACTGGGAAGGGACCCGAGCAGGAGAGGAGGAGAGGAGACAGCCAAAGGAGGGTGCAGAGGAGGACCAAAGAAAGAAGCTGCAGGAGCAACTCACGCTTGAGAAAGAGAGGAAACTGAAGGAGCAACAACATGAGGAAGAGCCAGAGCAGAAGCGGCGTCAGGAGGAGGCCCAGGAGCAGAAGCACCAGGCAGAGAGAGAGAGGGAAACTTCAGTCAAAATATACCAGTATAAAAGGTTTGTCCTACAGCTGAAGGGCACTGTGATGTTTTTATATTGGCTTGGCTTAGCTTGGTCCATTCCCCACTTCAGAGGCTCCTAGTTGGTCCCTACCATCCATTTTCTACACAAGCAGCCCAAGGGAGACACACTTTACATTGCACACCTGTTCCTGTTGCCTTACAACTGTTCAGATGGCTTTCCTGTCACATTAGAGTACTACCCAGGTGCTCGCTGTGACCTAGAAGGCTCACATGACCTGGATTTTGACCCTCTGGCCTACTTGGCTTCCTACCACTCTTCCCCTCGCTCTGTCTGTTCCAGCCACACTGGCCTCCTTTTTCTTCCTTGAAAATGTCCAATGCATTCTGCCCCTGAACGTCTGCATTTTTTAGTCCCTGTGCTTGCAGAGAGCTTCCCTCACCTCTTTCCTTGTCTTCCTCATTATCTTTAATAAGTCTCTGCTCAGATGTCACCTTCTCAGACTTTCCAGAATACCTTACATGTGCCTTTTCCCCACACCTTCTCCTCATATGCCTTACCCTGTTTTATGTTCTGTATTGGTTGTCCACTGAAATGTAAGAATTACATTTAATACTCTCTTTGTTTTGTTTGCTTCAGTAACCCAGTCCTAGAGCAGTGGCAGGCACTCCGTATACGGTTGTGGGATGAATGAATTGCTAATCTCTGTTGGTATTAATAGGTCTTCTTTCTGCAGTGATTGATCGAAGTGCTTCTGTATGTTTAGTTTTCAACCCAGAGACCATCTCGTGAAGGGGCTGGAATAACCTTGTTTTGATATCAATTTCTCAAACTCAGGAAGAGTGTTAAAGTCTACTATGTTGACCATAAACTCTTCTTTCTATCTTTTAGGCCTGTTGATTCCTATGACATACCAAAGAGAGAGCAAAAATCTTCAGGGCTGCTTCCTAGTGACAGGTATATGGGACATTTTGTTGTAATTTAGTTGGAACAATTGACTTGAGATGAATATTTGAGGGCTCGCCTAGATGTATTTTAGAACTACTTTAGCTCTTGATGTTTTGTGGGATATAAAGAGATCTTGCTGGTTGATCTTCGTATGGACTAGCTTTTGCTGTGTAACCAGCTACCCCTAAACTTAGTGATTTAACATGATTTTGTAGGTAAGTATTTTGGGCTGATCCGAACTGGCAGTTCTTTTGGTTGATGGGGCTCCTCCTACATGTCCTCCTAGTTTACTAGGCAGCCCTGCTTTGGGGAGTTGGCTGTCAGCTGGGGCAGTGAGAACAACTAGAGCATGTTCTTTCAAGATCCAGCAAGCCAGTGCAGTCTTATGTTGTACATGGTGGCTGAGCAGAGAAGACAGAATTAAAGAGAGGAAGCATGCAAGGTACCTTGCTGTCTATGTTCTGAACTGGCCCACCAATGCTTCTGTCACATTCTGTTACCTAAAGTAGAATCACAGGCCAGCCCAAGTTCACAGAACAGAGAAAAACTTTACCTCTTCATGGGAGGAGCCGCAGTGCAAGGGGAATGGACACAGGGCAGAATTGTGTTCATTTTGTGCAGCTGCCTTCATTTTTATTTTAAGGAGGTTATAAGCAACAGCATCAGCTTGCCCCAGGTGAAGTTACATGTGGACATCTGAAACGAGAATTGTGGCCTTCTCTGAGTTTGATGAGAACTACTGGTCAATTCCAGGCAATGTTATCTACATCTTAAAATTTCCTGAGACATAAATTTAATGTTTAAAAGTAATTTTTAAAATACTTGGCAGTTTTGAAATTACCAAGGACTTCTGAATAGACTCTGTCTATAAATATCCAGTGTATGACCATTAATTTGTGTTTTCAGAGCTGACATTTCTTCCTTAGGAATTTACCTTAGAGATATGGAAAGATTCATCTCCACAGGCAACCAGGCTGACTGAGTAGGACTCCGAGTAGATAGGGAAAATTAATACATAGGTAGTAATGCGCTGACACTAAGCTAGAAAAAGTTTTAGTGATGGATGCTCTTATTTATAATGAGGATTTCTGGAGAACTGTGGATCATTAAATGTGTATCTCTCTTTGTTTTTTAAAGATATGCATTTATTTATATATTTATAATCTTTACGTAGCTTATAACCTGGAGGCAATAATTATATTGCAGGAGAAAACGTAACAAATCCTGGAAAATACAGAACACTGCCAGGCAGTTGAGGTACAGCATGCCTTAGAGGCGTTAAAGGGTGTGGCAGGACATGTTGCAATAAAATTATTTTCTACGTTAATACAAATGAAACCACTCATGAAAGTTGCCAGCAGTTGCGATACATTATGTATTGTACTTTATTGTATGTTGTATACGTGTACATATACATTGTATGCATGTACATATGTAATGTATACATATGATAATGTATATTATTCATTATTACCACTATTGTTTGAAGTTACGGTGCTTAGTAAAGTGAGAATGAGACCAGCGTGGGTCGATACAGAAACTTAAACGTTGCCATTACAAAATGAGTTATCTTCAGAGGTCGCCTCTGCCAGGATGCTTGAATACCTCTTTGCACAGCTAAGGTAGCATTTGGTGAGCAGCTGTTTTGGAGGAAGTACCCCCAAAATTGATTTCTTGACCCTTGGGCAGCATGAAGGAAAGGACAGTATGATGTCAGGTGATCTGATGACAGATGCTGGTACCCCCTGTACGGTTGAGATCTGGAAGGGAATCAAAGTATACAAATTGGTAAAAAATCATAGGCTTAGTCATCCTACAAACTGGAGAGGATCTTTGCATATTCTTCACATGCTCTTCTCTCATTTAGAGACGTCACTGTTTTCTGCTACCTTGTACAACATGAAAAATTCCTTATTAAGAAGATAAATGTAGCTTTCCACAGATACAGGAATTAAATCAACTGCTTTAAAAAGCAAGCTTTTTGGCGTTTTTACATCATAAATGTAAAAAAGATGTTCTTAATGAGATGTCTATAATATGTTGTATTTTGTGTTATAGGAATAAATCCAGATCCACAACTGAACTGAATGATTACCCTACAAATAAAAATGGTAAATGTGAATTTTTTTCCCCAAATTCTTCAGCACAGTTGCTTCTTTATGCTATCACATGCTATGATAGTATTTTTAAAGTCAACGTATTTCAGATTCATTAAGATAGCATAATTAAAATACCAAGTATTTTTAGATTGGTGTATAAAAACAAAACTTATGTTTATTTTGGCTTTACTTTATAATGGAGGGAGTACTGGGAGATTAAAATGGTTTTAAATAGCTAATGAAACATGTGGAAATTTTTCAGTATTATTGATAGTTTTGTATAGATTTTATCTTGCAGCCAAGGAAATGGGACAGAAAAGTTTTCTGCAGAATACCAGGGGACTTAAAAGTTGTTTATAAACTTGAAATTGTACATTTAAGTGTCAAGATGTCCAAAAGTCCAAAATGATAATGATTTTGCTAACCTGGCAAAAATGATTTGGAACCCGATCTTGTTAGTATAAAGTGTATTTTTAGGAATGCATGTAACTGAAATTATACAACTAAGGAAAAAAAAAAACCACTAAGCAAAAAGCATGATTTTAAGCAGCGTTTGCTTACCAGGTTTTGGGCAAAGCAGGGTGCTTGCTGGTCAGTTATATAAATGAATGAAGGTCCAGGTGAGGATTGGGGTGAATTTGGTGGACAAGCCCACTGAGTGGGTAGCCACGTGGAAGAATGCAAGCCTGCCCTTGCCATGTGGGAGAATGCAAGGCCAGTGTTTCTGTGGTTAAAGAGAAGTTAAAAACAATGTGGATTTTCATGTTATCTTTTAAGCGCTGACAAGGATAAATAAAATTTAAAGCCCTCTGTGAGCCAAACCACACATCTACAGGCCTTAAATGGTCAGGTGGAAGCTAGTGTGTAACCTCTGGTTACAGCTTGTAAAATTTAGTTTCTATTAAGTCCTATGATCACTCCTTCTCCTTAACACTTAGGAGCTTCCATTATCTGGTCCTACTTTAAATTTCCAGCTCTTTTGCTCTTTTTGCTATTAGGGACCCTTAACTAAAACCAGAATTTTCTCTTTCGCAGTTGCCAATTGATCAGATGCTCTCTGGTCTTACTTGTTTGGATTTCTGGGTTTCTTTTGCCCTTGAATTTGTCCCTAGCCACCATTAAAATCAATCAGTACTTTAAGTACTTCGATCTTCAGTATGTGTTTTCTTCCCTCTACTAACCCTAAGCTCTTGACGAGCAGGCAGTGAACTTATGAAATATTTTATTGAAAAACTTGGTTATGCCAATAAGGCACTTTTAAAATAGGATATATTTAATTTAAAATCTGACCAAATTGATAGGCTGTGGGCACCCACAAAGGTAAATATAGGTGGGCATGAGAAAACTTTGGCCTTGTTCACTGCTTGCTGGAAGATGAACTAAGGCAGAGATGCACTGTGAATTTAGAAAAATTAATAATAGTGGTAAATCTGGAGAGTGAAAGGGAATCCTGAGATGGAATTTCCTAATCCAAATTAAAGGGGGAAGAAACTTCAAAGTTACAGACGTTTTACCCAAATCAGAAATTAATCAGCAAATCCAAAATGAGACAAAGCCTTCAGGATAAAACCTAACTGAATTGTCATGCATATATTCAACATCCAAATTATAGTTTTGTCAGTTTCTCAGAGGACAAACAAGTCTGTTAACAGTCCTTGGTTAACATTTGGGTTACTTGGATATTTTTCAGTATCACAAAAGCTATTTTAGTGGTTGAAGGTGCTCTCATTCCTACAATTCGTCATGGCTTATTGTAGAACTTATACCAGGAAGACTTGAGTGGAGTCAGCTGGAGAAACAGGCATATAAGTCTTGCTCTCCCCAGGGGGAGTGTAAGTTTTCGAAGGCATTGTCACAGCAAGTTTTCAATGAGCGCATGTGTTTGATTGATTTAATTTCAGAAGGAAGGGACAAGTGGAAGAGAAATTATTTGTAGGCGAGCACTTTGTAACTTAATAGTGCTGAAATCAATGCTGGTTGTTTCTTTTTTTGGGCAGCCTCCTTAAGTCTTCCTAAGTGCACTCTGTGGCATGCCTCTGGGTGTGGAACTGGAATTTCCAGGAATCGCAGATTTGACTTTTAGGTTCCCATGCAGCGGTCTCATTGAGAATTGATGTTACATATGTGTACAATGTCACATCTTTTGCTACATTGTATTTGGAGGTTTATCCACAATCACCCCCCCCACCTTTAATAACATGCTAATCCTACAGCTTCTGATGTGTTTTTAATTTAGGAGGCAATAAATATTTAGACCAAATTGGGAGCACTAGCTCATCACAGAGGAGCTCCAAGAAGGAACAAGTCCCATCGGAAGCAGAGTTAGAGAGACAACAAATTCTTCAAGAAATGAGGAAGAGAACATCTCTTCTCAATGACAACAGCTGGATCCGGCAGCGCAGTTCCAGTGTACATAAGGAGCCGATCTGTCTGCCTGGGATTATGAGAAGGTGCGGGACTTTTTAGGAGTTATTTCCTCTTCTGTACTCTGAAGCAGATGTTTAATTTCTAGACATTAAGTTTTGAGGTGGTGTACGATACAGCAATGTCTCTTTTATAGTAGTATAGTATTCTGCCTTATCACAATTCATATCAAAATTGACTGGGCAGCTCTTTGGATGATGTTGATTGGGGCACTTGGACAGTTACAGTTCTTTTGAGTAAAGGTTGGCAATTTTTTTTTTTTTTGTATGAAGGACCAGATAGTAAATAATTTTGGCTTTGTAGGCCACGTCAGTCTCTGTCACATATTCTTTGTTTTTTTTTTATGACCATTTGAAAATTAAAATTACCCTTAGCTCACGATCTGTACATATCCTGACAGTGAGCTATAATTTGCTGTACCCCTGATGTTGATGCTGTCCTGAGAGGTGCTCAGGAGCTATTGGTGGGGAGCTGCTGGTCAGGAGCTTCTGCTCCCTCGCAGCCCCTCCACATAGCTGCTTGGGCTGCCTCATGACATGGCACCTGGATTCAAAGAGAAAAGCTTGCGGAAGATAAGCCCTAATGTGCAAGTGTTTACAGACCTCCATTTGTATATGTTTGCTTATGTCCCATTGGCCTAACATGTCATATGGCCAAGCAGAGAATCAGTGGGAGGGGACCACACAATGGCATGGATACCAGGAGGATAATTCACTGGAGCCCTCTAAAGTGCTGTCTTTGTGTGAACTGACTTGAAGATAGCTCTGAGATAATATGTTACCTGGAATAAAGTGAGTTATGAAGAGTATGCATTGTAGAGTAATCCCATTTAAGAGTGTTAAACTCATGAACCCATTGCATATGTATATAGACATGGCTCTACTCGTAAATTTGTCTCTGTATGAAAATCTATATGTAACAGAAAAAGTCTAGAAGCTAACAGTGGTTACCTCTGGGAATTAGGGCAGGTAAATTTTGGTAAGTGAGGGTGGAGGGAAAATTTATTCTTCCCTCAAATACCCTTCTATATTGCTTGGGTCTTTCTCATCACAATGATGTAGTAGTTCTATAACTTTAAAAGAAAAAAATAGGGGCGCCTGGGTGGCTCAGTCGTTAAGCGTCTGCCTTCGGCCCAGGTCATCATCCCAGGGTCCTGGGATCGAGCCCCACATCGGGCTCCCTACGCTGCGGGAGGCTTGCTTCTCCCTCTCCCACTCCCCCTGCTTGTGTTCCCTCTCTCGCTGTGTCTCTCTCTGTCAAATAAATAAATAAAATCTTAAAAAAAAATACATATTTCAAACTTGGGATAAGAGTTCAAGTTTTAAATGTAATAACAAATTTGACCTGTTAGAAATAAACCACTTAGGGATGCCTGGGTGGCTCAGTTGGTTAAGCGTCTGCCTTCGGTTCAGGTCATGATCCCAGGGTCCTAGGATCGAGCCCCACATCTGGCTCCCTGCTCAGCGGGGAGTCTACTTCTCCCTCTCCCTCTGCCTGCCGTTCTGCCTACTTGTGCTCTCTCTCTCTCTTTCTGTCAAATAAATAAATAAAATCTTCTAAAAAAAATAAACCATTTATAATTTGGAGTCAATCTTTGTAGACCAGAATTAATATAATCACTTGAATTCATTCAAGAGAGATTTTCTGAAAGTTGTATTTAAATCAGTTTGTGAGCTAAATTCGATTTTATTTTTTTAAATAATTTTTGAGCATCTTATTTATTTATCTATATATCTATCTATTTGAGAGAGAAAGACACAGAGAGCCGGGGGAGGGGCAGAGGGAGAGGGAGAGAGAATCCCAAGCAAACTCTGCACTGAGTGTGGAGCTCGGTGCTGGGCTCGATCCCAGGACCCTGAGATTACAACCTAAGCTGAAACCCAGAGTCGTCCACTTAACTGACTGAGCCACCCAGGTGCCCCAACTCTATTTTAAATGCATATTCAGTTTAAGGGAAGTGGTTGGTGAATGCTTCTATAAGATGGACATTAGACAGTTGATTAAATTCAGGGTTTGGGGTGAGGGTGAGGACTGTAGAGTAGGAATTATCTGGATTACTCTGGAATCAAGGAGACACTGATTTGAAAGCCAGTTCCACCACTAACTAGCTCTTTTTCATATGGGCAAGTTAACTTCTAGAGATATAAAAAAAAGTGTTGTGAAGATTAAATAAGTTAAAAATTTTGTGACCATGTTTAGTCTAATAACTAAAAATGGTATTTTTCTTTTGGTTGGGCTTCAAAAATTAAGATTGATATGTCTAATCCATTGAAGATTTAAAGGAGGAATGTATGTCTTGGTAGTAGTTTATTAAAAAAAATTTTTTTTAGTATTTTCTTTTCCACTTCGGTGTTTTTTCTTTAAGCACCAAGTAAATAAAAATGAAAATAAGTGAAGATTAATTGAATATGAAACATCGTGATGTTGATGAAAAGAAACTTTATTTATTAAAGGTAATTTTATATGTAACTGGACTTGTTAGATTAATACGTACTTATAAAATACATAAAATGGGTATTTTAGGGACTATAATGATGTATTGATTCTAGTTGAATGTATTATATAGTCTTTTTAAAAATTTTATTATGTTATGTTAATCACCATACATTACATCATTAGTTTTTGATGTAGTGTTCCATGATTCGTTGTTTGCGTATAACACCCAGTGCTCCATGCAGAACGTGCCCTCTTTATTACCCATCACCAGGCTAAGCCATCCCCCCACCCCCTCCGCTCTAGAACCCTCAGTTTGTTTCTCAGAGTCCATAGTCTCTCATGGTTCGTCTCCCAAAATTGGAGAGGGAATGTATTATATAGTCTTAATGAACTCTTTCCATGTTTCAGAGGTGAATCTCTAGATAACCTGGATTCCCCAAGATCCAGTTCTTGGAAACCATCCCCTTGGCTCAATCAGCCTTCAGGAATCCATGCTTCTTCCTCTGTTCAAGACTTCAGTCGCCCCCCGCCTCAGCTGGTGTCCACGTCAAACCGGGCCTACATGCGGAATCCATCCTCCAGCATCCCCCCTCCTTCCACTGGTTCCGTGAAGACCACCGCTGCACCTTCTCCCACACCACGCAGCCATTCTCCTTCAGCATCACAGCCGGGCTCCCAGCTCCGCAACAGGTGAGAACCTTTGTCTCGGGGAATTTTTCATTAAAATTTCCCCAAAGTCTTGTCCAAATTTTCTAGTGAAAACCCAAAACAAGCCTTTTGGAATCTGTCAAATTCAGTGTTCCTTTACCAAGTCAATTAAAGGCTTCTTAATGGCTTTCCATGCTACCCTAAGAGCATTTATGGATGTCTTGTGAAGCCATTGGAGACCTTTAAAACATGTACCTCATTGCCACTGTCTTGTTTGCTTTTGCCTGTGGTCAGTGCAGACACACTCGTATAATTCTCAGCACGGAAGCATAAAAATACACAGTAGCTTATGAATTCATTTGCAGTTTATGACTGAGAGCAGTATTGTAAAATGTTTGACTTTTATTGAGACTATAGTACAAACTCTTTTTATAGGAACTGAGTTGAAAAGGAAAGCATTATAACCAAGCTCCATTGTCTGTGGAACTTTTAACAAGCTGAATAGAAAAATGTTAAGTAGTTAGATACTGCTTTTTTTGTTTGTTTTTGGTTTTCAAAACCATTGCTGGCTTCTTATCTAGTTTGCCAACATTTTGTTCAGACTACATCAACTGAATTCTGTAGGTTATATGCTGCAGGTACTGGGTAAGAGTTATAACTATAGGTCTTGACTCCATTTGTCTTTTGATGTGGAGTAAAGCACAGATATCAACACACGTTGGGTTTTGAGGTTTGCATAGCTTCTCTACAGACAATCAGTGCTTCATGAAGCCCTACACAGCAATGTTTCTGCTGTCATCTGAAGGGAGTTCTACTGGCATATAGTATTTTCCGTTGCAAGTGAGGTCCTGAAAAGTAAAAACATGGTGATAAGTATTGGAATTTTTTTTTAGCTGTCAAGGGATTTTGTTAAGAAAACATATCCATCTAAAATAATGTTACTTGTACCAGGATCTCTAAAATGTGTATCATAGGGTTTGACTTCAGAAGGGGTGCAAATGTGTGTTAAATGTTGGGCAGAGATGAAGGCTCTTGAGTGGGGGGAGGCAGCATTTACTCACTGAGAGCTCCACCCTAGGAGAGCAGGTAGGAGACAGGCGGTTGGCTCTTCTGCCCTGGAGAGGTCTCTGTCTCGGAGGTGGTCCTCTCGTGTGAGGCCCTTGGCAGTTCTGTACTTTCAGAGTCACTAACCTGGGCCAGTACTGTGGGATGCAGTGGTACTAAGTGACCTTTACCTTCCCACCTGGGACAGGAGAGACTTGCATCCAAAGGAAAGCAGCCACCGTCCTTACCTGTGTCCATGGTAGCTGTCAGCCACTTGTCATCTCCTCCTCCCAGAGGCAGTCCTGGAAGCCAGGGGCACCATCAGGAGAGCACTAGTCCTTCTGTGTAACTAGAAGAACAGGTGAATGAGGAGGAGAATGGGAAGATAAGATTAAGATGGTAGAAGAGGTGCGTAGAGCCTTCTGGGTGGAGCTGGGGCTGCTCTCCTAGGGTCCGGCCGGGTGTGACAGGAGGAGGGCTGGGCTTTGGCCGGTGACCTGGCTGGAGTAGAGGAGGGGAAGACTCATGCTGAATACAGATGTGATCTCAGGAGAATAATGTCCGGAGTTAGAGAATGGGTGAATTACACTGAAATTGTTAATTTACGTGAAGAGGTGTCAAGGGTTTCAGAACCGCCACGCGGAGCTCCTTCAAGGTACAACACAGCGTACTTTGGTTGGTTGGTGACGGTTTTCCTCCCACAGATCTATACTTTCCTAAGAATTATTAATGTTAATGCCAGAGTGTGATTTTAAGTAACTCTGATTCGCGCCGTTGAAAGCCTCCATTCCCTTCTCGTTCCGCGTCTAGGTCAGTCAGTGGGAAGCGTGTGTGCTCCTACTGTAATAACATTCTGGGCAAAGGAGCCGCCATGATCATCGAGTCCCTGGGTCTTTGTTATCATTTGCATTGTTTTAAGGTGAGACCGAGATGAACAGCCTGCAGGCCCGCAAAGCTTTGCTTGGAGAGCGCATGGCTTCTTGGCGGGCTGGGTGTGAATGTCCCACTAACCAACTCGGTGCTACATTTTGTCAGTCTGTGCTGCACTTTGAATCGCAAATTGCCTGTTCTTAAATCTTGAACCTAGTCTCAAAAATTAAATCGAGAAACACTATGCACTCCTGGTCTTTAGTCTGTTAAGATTCTATGAGTAATTTACAGCTTATATGTCCTTTCTTTAACATGATGTCACAGGCATACTTGAAATATAATTTAGCAGTGTTATTAACAGCATGGGGACATGCAAATCGGAGTCTCTGAGAGCCTAGCTTTGATAGGGAGGGTATGTAAAGAAGAGCATTGTCAAATATTTTTACGATTGCAAAGCCTGCTTACACCTGATGGGTTTTTGCGTATAAGAACTAAACCTGTAATTTACTTCATTTTGCATTCTCTGTCTTTAGAGACACATCTGTGTGATTCTAGAACTTGCACTGTGCCAGAAAGAGACTCTGGTTCTTATTCCTGGAGTCCTGCAGAACACAGCTTGCTTAAGCCTGTGTATCGCTGGCTTGAGTAGTTCCTGGGCAGAACAGAACCAGTCAAAATAATCAGTGTTTGGGCATGTCGAACCAATGTATGCAGTCTCACAGTGCAAGTGCCATGTGCAAACACTCGCCAAGCTGGGGCAGCAGGCCACCAGGCGTTGCCCGCCTCAGAGGAAAGTGCCAGAACCCCACTCCCCATTCACTTCTCTGGTTCTTCCATGTAATGCCTTATCCTCTCACATTCCCCTGTAAGAAATGAAGACTCCGTTCTTTCCAGCCAATCAGCAGATCATTTTTACTCTTTTGGTATATTTAGAACGATCATTTTGGCTCTTAAAATTAGACTTATGCATTCTTTAATGTCTCATCTGGCAGGCTTGATTTTAATCTACTAATTATTTTCCTCTGTTTTGTTCTTTTCTTTGCTGAAACAATTCTAAGAGCAGAATACAACTTTTA